>NW_026606813.1:0-205000 GCF_029890125.1 Rhinichthys klamathensis goyatoka
GGACCTTAGGCATATAGTTTGGTGCGATGACCTTAACTGACCTGAACTCCAGAAACAAGAAAATATACATAATTGGTCCTGACTACATATTCAAAACAATCCTTTTTAGGCTCAAAATTATAATACTGTTTTTATCTTTAATTACACTAACTTTAGTCTTACAAACTCAAATATACATAACAGTAAACAGTTAATGAGCTCACAGATGTAGGAAGTTCATTGCCGGTAAATTCATTAGACTTTCTCTTCAGACTTGTGATTCTTTATGAACAATTCACTCAAAAAACCGACTCATAAGATTGGTTCATTCCCGCAAAAATAGATAAAAGACATGTTTTCTTTGTAATAGTTTTTAATTCGATGTATATTCGGTGACTTGCTGTGCAGGAAACACTGGCATGAAGGTTTTGTTCACCTTTCTGTGCAATGACGCAGAAGTCTTCCTGCAGTTTGATGTAGTCACTGGCGTTGTCGATACTGTCAGTCAGACGTGTGACAGGGGTTTGAAAATCCACCAACTCCGCACATAGGTTAGGATTAGAGGAGTGGAGACGCACTTGAGACATACTTGCACTCAGGGGAACCTGAAACACACACACACACACACACACAAACTACAGTGAGACAGAAGTGATCCCAGACATGGTCTCAAGATAACCAGCAACAGGGGCTTGGGGAAACAAGGCAGGCCAACAGTTTCCCTCTCAGAGAACAGCGATTCCTTCCACTGATGAAAAACCAGACGTAGTATAGTTGAGTTAGACTTTAGTAGAGAGTTCACAGACACAAAAACACAAATGCCAAGCAGTGTAAAGGTCAACGGTGAAATGAGGTTAGTTCATGCATAAAAACATGTGAACCATCAACACATGATGACATGTGAACCATCAGCATGCGTTAATGTGTTAGCATAAGCTCAAATAATCAAAACAACAACCATAAAGTCACACTAGGTCAACACAGGCATATGTATGAGTGTGTTTAAAGTGCTTAGTTGAAAGTTGGATTGAGTCAGAACAAAACCCCATTATTCAGAGCTGCTGACATCCATTTTATTTTTAAAGCATTGTTAAAAACTCTTCTTTTTTTTTACTGTAGAAAATGTATGCTTTGAATTTGAGGATGCAGATACATACTGCAAGCACACAGTCTGCACTATTTCGGGTCGACTCATTATGGTACATGCAACTGTGTGGCTATGTTGTGACGCCATGAATACTGTTTCCAGGTCCAAGCCTCTACGACAACTGGTCATGAGCACTAGGCCTATTCATTTACTGCAAAACTTTAAGCTAAGCTTTTAAAAACTCATGGTGGACACTACAGTCTACATAGCCTGGCTCCGCCCTCCTACGTACTTCCGCTCAATTTTCATATTTCTTCAGTACTACATCTGGGATTGTGGTTTATTCTTTGGTTTTCTCAAGTCAATATTTTACCGGTCCAATCAGCGAACAGAGGGAGTGGCTGAGAACGTTGACGTTGATGTTGTGCGCTAGTTTGAGTTGCCATATGTCACGACCAAACGTTAGCGATTGGTTATGGCAGATCCAGAGTGGCTCTGGGCAGATCCAATAGTTTTAAACTTCAACAGAGTACCCGCCTACAAGGAATTAACGCTTGTCAATGGAGCGAGGCCAGACTCTCTGTACAAATGAAATCTACGAGAGTCTGGTGGGACCAGGCTACAGTCTACAGGCTTACGGTGATATTTCGGTAAACAAGCGGATACTACAACGCCTTTAGGTCATTGGTCAGTGCACTAGGACACTGGATTCCAAACCTGGTCCCCCTGGACCACACATCTCTGGACATACTGTATGGTTATCTAAATCAAAGCACATCTGAATCAACTATTCAGCTTGCTAGTAGACTCCAAAACCTCAAACTGGTTTGGCAAACAAGGGAGATCTAAGATGTGTAGTATTGGGGGTTATCAAGTACCAGGGTTGGAAGCCCCTGCATAGACTCACATCATTTAGCATTTTTCCACTTGTGGCATCTACACATTTTCTTTGTTTATCAAGCTAGATTAACCCAGCAGAGAGAGAAAAATATAGTTACCATATATTTGGCTCTCAAGCTTGAAGACTAGGTAATAAAAATACTTTATTTTGTAGTGGTTTTTACCACTTTACCAAGTTCACAAAGTTATGTGCTCCCTCGAGGTCCAGTGTTCTAGTTTATCTTTAGTTTATTAGGTCCAAGTTTATCTCCAACCCTAATCAAACCACATGAACAAACTAATCAAGGTCTTCGGGATTACTAGAAAGATTAAAAGATTATATTTAATTGACCAGTCAAATACACATGGCTCCTGCATAGAAGGCTTTGTCCAAATGGCATCTCATCTTGACCCACATGTCATCTATTCAGTGTGCTCAGGCACTAAACATACTAAGGCCACTGCTGATTATTTGCTTTCATTAACACAAACTCTCTCCAAGGGTGTTTCCCAGGACAGCAATCTTTATGCAGGATTTATGGTCAAGACCCCTAACAGGGTGGAGGAATGCTTGCATTGATGTGAGGTCTTCACTCCTTTGGAGGACCAAGAACCAGGGTCGTTATCGGGGGGAACAACTGGGAACATTGTCCTGGACCCTGGACCTACTAAGGTCCTCTATGGCATAGCCTACTCATTGGTTGAAGGGACAAGGGGCCCCCTCACACAAAGTGTGTCCTATCCCACATGCATCTGAGTGGCAACTCTGGCAAGAAGGAATAGGGCATTTTCTCTGTCCTCTGATCTGGAGCTTTGAACAAAGTTATCTCAGAATTTAAGGACCTAAAGTGTTGATACAGAAATCACAAGGATTTGTGTATCGATATTCAGAATCTCTTAAATCTGTGCATAGAGGTGACTGGTTTACTGATCTCAAGAATGCATATTTACACATTCACTTATGTTTCCAACACACAAAAAATCTAAGATTTTACATAATCTAAGATTTTACGAATTCCTAGTCTTTCCATTCGGACTCCCTCTAGCCCCATGCATCTTTAACAAATGTGTTTGACTCTTTCACACTGTTTTTTAAGGGCACACTTACAAGCATTATAGATGGTCATAAACCTAGAAAAACTTCTCTTGCTCAAAGTAAATTGGGTTCATGTGGCTGCACTTGGATCCTTATCAAGCATCCGCATTGCAACAGAAGAGGATAAGATTTCAGAATAGCTTGAACCAATTCAGTCTGAGGACACTGGTGTCCTTTTGTCTTTGTCTGAGGCTGTTAAATACTGGCAATGGCAGTAGAATTGTTACTCCTTTTCAGATTGACTTTCAGAGATGGGTGACTTATTTGAAGTTGAATCCCTCCAGACATTTATGCAGATAAAACTGAGTGTCAGCTTGATGCTTACAGTACTGCACATCTGGAGGAACAAAAAGTCTCTCGATGGCTGGTTCAATGATGGGATAAACCACAAGGTTCATCACTACAGATACAATTATTCATGAATGGGGGGTAGTCATTAAGGATCAGACAATAAATGGGACATGACATCTTTCTCTCAGAAGTGTGCACATCAACTACTTCTAACTAACTCTGTGCTGGTTGTTGGGATTTTCCAATGGTTGAATTCTCTTCCCTGAGATTGATGCATATTTCTGGGCCTGTCGAAGGCACAGGCATAGATTTGTTGCTGAAACCCACACCTGGGAGAGAGGAGATTTGGATGTAACAGTGTAGATTTGGAAAAGATAAGGCCTAAAACTGTCATAGATATGTTCACCTCAAAAGAAAATGCAGTGTCTGCTGTCCTTTTTACTGAGAGAACCAGACATGCTACTAGACATAGACACACTGGCACACGAGTCCAGTCTGCTTTATACATTTCTACCTGTCAGACCTTATCCTCCCACTCTGAAAATATCATATTGAGTTGGAGAGTGGCTCGGCTATGGCTGGGGAATCTATGGTTATCGGCAAAATGTATGAATGTTAAAAGAGATTTTATTTCTCTGGTATGATGGGAATTATTTCATCCCAAATATCTAATACCTACTGCATCAAACTGGTTTTTGCTAGTCTGGAATTTGAAATCCCAGCTTTTCATCATTCCCCATTCAGGTCTGGGGAGGAGGAGAGATGTGCTGTAGAGATATGGCTAGTGCACTGAGAGCAGTCCTTTGTTTTCAGATCCAGCAAGAGGTAGAGCAATGTAAAAAACATTTGTCTTGCTGGTAAGGGCAGGGGTGTCCAAACTCTGACCTGGGGATGAATTTCAAATGGCCTGCAGCTAGTCTATTAAAATAAATGTTGCCCGCCAGGCATAATTTAAAAAATCATGCAGTCTCATAATGTCAACACAAGGTGAAAGCACTAGATTTTAGGCCCGGTGTAGCAGTAAACAATGAGTGACAACAATTTGATAACTGATAATCACAGCAAATTTCTGTTGCATATGGCCCAAAAAGCTAGCCTGGATGCCAGCCAAACTTAGCCCCGCCCACAACATTTGAGGATGGGAAGTTCAGTCTGGACTTGATCCGTTGTGAAGCAAGTATGCTCGAACCAAAGCTGTTCGGACCAATCACATTGTCAGGGCAGGCTTTGTACGATGATGGACAGATGATCAACCGTAATGTAATCATCCACACCACGTCCAAAGAGCGCTTGGGTTAAATTCGTTTACTACAAAGATGGCCGCCGCTGGAGAACTGAGATGTGTAGATTCAGCCATCACGTCTGTTATAGAAGATGTAGACAGCGCATTCATTTTAAAAGAGGAAAAGAGAACCGCGATCAAGGCATTTGTCGATCGGAAAGATGTTTTTGCCATCCTTCCTACGGGATTCGGTCTATCCAATTGAGTGCAGAGGAATTGAAACACGCCCCATAATCACAGCCCAATGGAGCAGTATCAGACTCACATTCTGACTAGCATCTGAGTATGACGACGTCAGGCTACCAAAAAACAGCACAAGCTCAGAACCTATGCGTTTACTCGCTGACCGATGTGACCACTAAACAGCGCAGGGAGATCCAGTGAGAAGCGTTGGAGTTTAGGACAGAGGTCTCCCAATACAAACCACAAATGTCTCAGTATTGAAACTAGTTTAAAGCCAGATGAAACCGTGCTGACGTTCTCAACAACACTAATGAGGGAAACAGGAGAAGCATTGTGCAACAATACAGTTAGAATGCTTTTCAATCCACAAATCATCAACATTTACCATGGATTTACTGAAGTAACACCACTATCCTTGGCAGAAATGTGAGCTAATCTCATCAAATTGTATTATATTATTAATGTAGACATATTAAATGTATGAAAGGAGTAATGAAAAATAGGTCTGTTTGTAAAAATAGGTCTGTTCACATTTGTATTTATACTAAATGTGTTTATAGACTAAATACCATAGTGATTCTAGATAGAAACAATATTGTTACCTTTGACCATGGTAGTGAGGTGCCATGTGTGCTTTTACCTGTGGTTATCATGATATAAATGTATGATGCTATGGAAGACCAATAGTTATTTTTCATAAGAGTAGAGTTATAACTAAGCATATGTAAATGTTACCCTTTAAAAATGAGGTTGAATATCATTTTTACAGAAGTTACAGTTTGTGTTGATGAAAATAATGTACATCTGCATCCAAAATTATATATATATATATTAGGGCTGCCCTCAACGTAAGATTTTTCCAGTCGACTAGTAGTCGTTCATTTAAGCCATTAGTCGACTAATCGCGCGTTTATATTATAAAAGCCATAAATCATAATAACACGTATAGCCTAATCAGCGCACACATTCAAACATAAAGCTTGCCACAGCGCACCGGTAAAAGAAAGAAAGAGGCTGTCTAAACATTTTAATAATTTATTGGTAATGTTTTCTGTGTTTTCGGCTGCAGCGATTAACTCAACGATGCTGACTCGTCATCTCCGCCTATGTGCTCGTTTCAGACGGATTACATAATCGGAGAATATTTATTTTCCATTGGAATCTGTTCATTCAAATGTCCCTTTTTAGAGTTTTTTCTTTTTCTGCGACTAAACAACTGGTAAAATGTAGATCGACTAACGGTTAGTCGACTTTTAAGGGACAGCCCTAATATTTATATATATATGGCCCCCTTTAAAAAAAGTTGGGGTTAGGGGAAGCCATCAAGATGTACTGTTCTTTAAGAGGCATCCAGGAGTCAGAGGTCATTCTACGGGGGTCATTCTTCCTCCTCAGTCCCGTTTAGAGCAATCTCAATAGACGATCTGTTCACTGGCCTGGTGAAATCATTAAAGCCTATCCGGTGCTAGAAGCAGCGTCTTGAAACGAATCGATAGTTCATCCCAAAAAAGAAAATTACTCACCCTCTTGTTGTCCCATACCTGCATGACTTTTTAGGATTGTACATGTGTTGGTGATCTTAGCAAGGTGACTAAATGAGAACTACTAGTTAGCTACATTTGTAACCTCAGTTCACTGAGAAACGTCACACAAAATGGCCTCCTTGTCCTCGGCTTACAGAAGAGCAGGTTTTGAATGAGTTGAGTCAATGGTCTAATGTTTGAATTGAGGGCTTTATGAACTACCAAACAGCTGTATGTCCCATGAGAGTCTACACCGTCCCATACCGCACTCAGAGAACTTGGGTTACAACCGTAACGTTGAGCTATTTCTAAAAAGGTCACACTGACAGGATGTTTTGCA
This sequence comes from Rhinichthys klamathensis goyatoka, assembly GCF_029890125.1. Taxonomy (NCBI): domain Eukaryota; kingdom Metazoa; phylum Chordata; class Actinopteri; order Cypriniformes; family Leuciscidae; genus Rhinichthys; species Rhinichthys klamathensis. Next base: position 6,661 of record NW_026606813.1, read on the forward strand.
GAGGGAATGTAAAGCAGCACTGCATGCGAGGGTTGGAGAGACTACAGCATGGTTATGTCATGGTGTAATACGAAGATAACACCGAAGTGAGGGTTCTGCTTACTTTAGCACTGTGTGACTGGGGAAGTGACTGGACCTGGGGGTGAACACAAGAGCCAGACACATATTTAACCAAACACAACCACCAGAGTTACTCACACACATGCCTCATTAACAGATAAGCATGCCAACATCACCGAAAACCATTTCCAATTCATTGCAGCTGACCTTACTAAGGAATGAAAAAGAGCATCTGTGGGTTTGTTGATTATATATTAGAAAATGATTTTGCCTTGTCCCTCAGTTTAAAAAAAAAAAAAATGGTTATGCACTTACAATGGAAGTCTGGGGCAGAATTAAATGTCTTGTCTCTTACATTATTGTCTTAATTAATGATCCAAATAAATAACTCATTCCAACAAAAGCAACATTTATGATGGAATAAAACAGAAATGGCCTGTCCCATTCACTCACATGCTTCTCTCATCTATAGTGATCCATTACAAATGCACAAAGTCCTTTAAACTATGGCTGATATGCCGTTAAAGCTTCGGAAAGAGTTTAAATGGTTTATAATGGATCCACTGAGTCAAATGTCAGGGCTTCAGAGCGTTTCGGCAGGCGGTCCCCTACGATGCGATGGCTCTGGTTAAGCACTGCGATAATGAGGTTGTTCAGAGGGCAAGTGGTCATGCGTGTGTGCGTGTGAAGGTTGAGGAAACGTACACACACTAAACTCTCTCAGCTGCATTAAAACTGTCTGGCAAACTGACTTAACAACTGAGCTACTTCTGCATGCATGCAACCACTCTTAAACTGATTCAGGAGCCTACTGTACATTTTGGAGCAATGCTATAATGTGCAGTCTCAGTAAAGTATGCCAGATTGTGGTAGTCCGCTATGTCCTCTATAACTCAGTTATTGTAAGATTAGTAATTTCAAGCAAACTGCATTTAGCACAGATTTTTTGGCTGTGATGGCACCGTCACCTGATTTGCGTAATTCCAGTGAAATGAATGCTAAAATGATGCAGACAATAGCCACGTTTCCATTATAGATTTGCAGGTTTTTTTATCAACATTTAGAAAGTAGCGCAAAAGTTTTGCGATATTTTATAAATGTTGATATAAAAAAAAAACGATTGCAAAATGATGGGGTTTCCATTAACCGATGTTGTGCGACTAAAATGTAATTTTTTTTAGAAAGTCATTCTACAAATCATGGCAACGGATGTTAGTAGGTTTATGTATATTGCAGCCACCGCACTATCCATTATCTTATGATGGAAGGAGCCGTATGATTGTATCCAAGCATTAATGGCGAGAAAAGACCTTTATACTTGTGTGTTTCTCCCTCCTTCTGCTTCAAGCTCTTGATAAATGTGTATAATTCCTGTAATACATTGTCTTTTATGAGTTTAATAAATAACTCGGGGTAACACTTTACTTGAAGGGGTGTGCATAAGACTGACATGACACCTTCATAATCATGACAGGACACATGTCATGAATATGAAGGAGGTTTTATGCATGTTTACAACAACTGTCATTAAGTGTAATTCGCTCAATTATGACATTTTGAATGCAAATATGACATTGTTTGAGATGTCTTTGTTATGACACCTTGACAAACCAATACATCATAACCTGTCAGTGTCTTTGTCATGACAACTTGAGATTACCAAGACTACATAAATTGTCATAAATATGTCATAAGTTTGATAATTAATCTGCTATGTCATGTTTAAGAAACCACTTAGCTTTATGGGTTAACATTACATTAAACTGTCAGGTGGTTGGTGTTGACATTGGCTGTCATGAGGGCATTATAACCTTTTAATGACAAATTCAATGTGTACCACTGTAGTTGAGGTCAGGAAAAATATTGATGACACAGATATAAAGGCTTCATGACAGCCAATGTCAAAACCAACCACACGACAGTTTAATGTAATGTTAACCCATAAAGCTAAGTGGTTTCTTAAGTTTGATAATTAATCTGCTATGCCATGTTTATGACATATTTATGACAATTTATGTTGTCTTGGTTATGTTAAGGTGTCATAACAAAGACATCTCAAACAATGTCATATTGGCATTAAAAATGTCATAATTGAGCGAATTACACTTAATGACAGTTGTTATAAACATGCATAAAACCTCCTTCATATTCATAACATGTGTCCTGTCAGTCTTATGCACACCCCTTCAAGTAAAGTGTTACCGAACTCGGTTTCATCTTCTGTCAAAACATACAGCGCGAAAAACTGTTTCCATTGCAGTTTTGCGAAATATTCCTTTTTCGAATTGCCTGAAAACCCCCTCATGCGAGCGTAAAAACTGTTCTGCGACATATGGGAGGTTTTGCGAAATTGACGTGTTTCCATTGGCCGTATTTTCAATTCACGATTTCAATTTGTGTAATATGAATGGTAATGGAAACGCTAGTGTAGAGCTGCACGATTCTGGACAAATGTAGAATCGCGATTTTTTTTTTTTTTTTTCAAAAAGAGATTTTGAACAGACAACTAAACAAAATAACATGTAATTTACTAGAGTTTGCTGCAGTCTATTTAAAAAAAGTTAAATTATTTGAATGAATTATTTAACAAAAACTCGGTTTGAGTGAATGATTCAATGATTCACTCATAAAGACTTCATTTGTTTCATTACTGAATCAATCAGCGTTTTTGAATGAAATTCTTGAATGAATGATTCAATGACAAACACATGTTTAACAGCCACTTGTCGCCGCCTAGTAATGATTTAATTGATACAATCTTCATTTGAAACACCAAGTTACTTCAAAAGGTGATTTGTACTATTTTGGCCGCTACCATCAGTGTTTATATCCGAACTATAAACTTTTATCCCAATACTTCTCTGATCATTTAAACATTTGTAACACAGAAATAATGATTCTGTGTGGCTGAAAACCTAAGCAAGACAACTACACTCTTTGGCTCTTGAATTGAGAACGGGATTAATCGTGCAGCTCTAAGACTAGCAGTAAATTACCCTCAGTGTTGGTTGTGTGTGTGTGTGTGTGTGTGTGTGTGTGTGTGTGTGTGTGTGTGTGTGTGTGTGTGTGTGTGTGTGTGTGTGAAGATGTACCTGCTGTTGCAATTTTGCATCTTTGCTGACACTTTTAGTCCTCCATCTTCTGCTGACACGCTTTTCTTTCTTTGTCAAATCTACACAGTTACTCTAAATTACATGGACACACACACACACACACACACACGCACAGCAAAGGGGTGAGAGGGTTAATAGCAGAAAACTGAAGCAATAACTCCATCGCTGTGGCAAAAGAAAATGAGATGCTGTAAACGAGCAGGCTGGGTCTCCATACGCAGGAGTAATGGGAATGACATCAGTGCAAATAATTGAAGGAAGAATCATAATGTTGTGTTTGAGGAGTAGAATTTAGTTTGAGGTTTACGTATGTAAAAAATACTATATATATTACGATAAACCTCAGCTGCATTTACAACAAATATTACAACTCTCAACAAATTCCCATATTTCATCAGATATCTGGCACAGATCAGAGATTCAAGATACTTTCTTAATTCTGAATGTTTCATCATCGTTATGAGAAAGTCTGGGCTTGGTCTGAAAGATATCTTGCATCTGCATGTTAAATGTCATATTACAAGGGTACATATTGCAAGCAGTGTTTGGGGAAAGTCACTTTAAAAAAATAATGCATTACAATATTTCGTTACTCCCAAAAAAGTAACCAATTGCGTTTTTATGTAAAGTAATGCGTTACATTACTATAATGCATTACATTACTTTTGCGTTACTTTTTCTCACCTGGGCTGGGCTTGCTTTTTTTTATAACATCAAAAAAAGTTATATTTTTGGCAAATGTTAAGGCCCTTTCACATCAAAAGTGAAGTGAATAAGCCTCAGGCTGAAGGAAATGCATATTTACGGGTGTACAGTAGAGGACGCCGCTCCACCAAACCTTTGAGCTGTTATCATATCTGGATTACAGAACAACAGGATACAGGAGAAGAAAGTTTGGTAACGCTTCCTTTTACAGTCCTGTTACCCATGTACTTATTATAGTAATTACAATTACTGGGTAATAACTAGGTACTAACCCTGAACCTACCCCTAACCCATGTGCTTACCTTATATTAGCCAGTACTTTCTAGGTGAGTACACTGTAAGTAAACGCAAGTACTGCACTGTAAAAGGAAGCGTTACCGAAAGTTCAACACTATTATTTTTAAATCTAATCTAAAGTAATTTTTGCTTATTAGTATGGTCGAATTAGATCATTGAAGGTCAGCAAAGACATTGGTTAAAAAAGTGAGATTAAATACATAAAGTATATTTGTTTAATTTAATATAGTTAATCATAAAAGTTTTGCATAATATTCTGAGATGGTATTTTACTGTTTTTATTCATTTTGAGAAATACTTTAATGTTTTAGTGCTAGTGAGATGAGTAAATGCATGTTACATTTAGTCTAGAACTAAAATAACCATCATGTTTACACAGCAAACACACACACACACACAGCACAAGCAACACCTCCTCACTTTATTTCTCTCAACATACATGGGGACAGGGTAGCTGTCAGTCTATAAATGTGAAAAAGTAACTAGCGTTACTTATTTGAAAAAGTAACTTAGATATTTTGTTGTAAATTGAAAAAGTAACTTAGATATTTTGTTGTAAATTGAAAAAGTAATGCGTTACTTTACTAGTTACTTGAAAAAGTAATCTGATTATGTAACTCAAGTTACTTATAATGAGTTACCCCCAACACTGTTTGCAAGACTACTCTCTTTTTTTTCCTAGCCGACAAGCAGGTAAAAAGTCGACTTGTAAATATTAAGCTTATGATTCACAGTGTGTGTTATGATGAGCGATTCCTTTTACTTGTACAGCCCACTGCACTGCTCGACCAACACAGTGCTAACCCGTCCAGCAGGGCATTGATATAAACACAGCTGCATAAGTGAATTCAAACAGACAGGACAAAAACATCAGCCTCGTGTCCGGATGTCAAACCTGTGCATTAGTTTAGCAGTGTAAGTGCAGCCAAAGAGAAATACACACTGCAGTGTGCAACACAGATATACTCACACACACACCATGAGGAAGCTGTTTAAAGCGGAGACCTGGGCTGATGAACACAGATGCTGAGTGTGTGCATGTACCTGCATGTCAGTGAAATTGGGAGCTGACTGAGTCCTTTGTAGGATCTCCAGACTTTGCAGCAGTTGATTCAACTCTAATAGACTAGACTGGCAGTAGGCGAGCTCTGAAACACACAAACACACACACCGATGAGACTCAAATGTAGTTTTTGTAAATAAGACAGAGGATCAGTCTTCAGGAACAATCTTGCACAAAAGTAAAAAAAATTAAGTAATTTTTTTTGTAAAGAACATATCAAAGCTTTAATAAACACAGATCTGTGATCAGACTTATCAACGCTTTAATAAACACAGATCTGTGATCAGACTTATCAGAGCTTTAATAAACACAGATCTGTGATCAGACTTATCAACGCTTTAATAAACACAGATCTGTGATCAGACTTATCAACGCTTTAATAAACACAGATCTGTGATCAGACTTATCAGAGCTTTAATAAACACAGATCTGTGATCAGACTTATCAACACTTTAATAAACACAGATCTGTGATCAGACTTATCAACGCTTTAATAAACACAGATCTGTGATCAGACTTATCAACGCTTTAATAAACACAGATCTGTGATCAGACTTATCAACACTTTAATAAACACAGATCTGTGATCAGACTTATCAACGCTTTAATAAACACAGATCTGTGATCAGACTTATCAACGCTTTAATAAACACAGATCTGTGATCAGACTTATCAACGCTTTAATAAACACAGATCTGTGATCAGACTTATCAGAGCTTTAATAAACACAGATCTGTGATCAGACTTATCAACGCTTTAATAAACACAGATCTGTGATCAGACTTATCAACGCTTTAATAAACACAGATCTGTGATCAGACTTATCAACGCTTTAATAAACACAGATCTGTGATCAGACTTATCAACGCTTTAATAAACACAGATCTGTGATCAGACTTATCAGAGCTTTAATAAACACAGATCTGTGATCAGACTTATCAACGCTTTAATAAACACAGATCTGTGATCAGACTTATCAACGCTTTAATAAACACAAATCTGAGATCAGACTTATCAACGCTTTAATAAACACAGATCTGTGATCAGACTTATCAACACTTTAATAAACACAGATCTGTGATCAGACTTATCAACGCTTTAATAAACACAGATCTGTGATCAGACTTATCAGAGCTTTAATAAACACAGATCTGTGATCAGACTTATCAGAGCTTTAATAAACACAGATCTGTGATCAGACTTATCAACGCTTTAATAAACACAGATCTGTGATCAGACTTATCAACGCTTTAATAAACACAGATCTGTGATCAGACTTATCAGAGCTTTAATAAACACAGATCTGTGATCAGACTTATCAACGCTTTAATAAACACAGATCTGTGATCAGACTTATCAACGCTTTAATAAACACAGATCTGTGATCAGACTTATCAACGCTTTAATAAACACAGATCTGTGATCAGACTTATCAACGCTTTAATAAACACAGATCTGTGATCAGACTTATCAACGCTTTAATAAACACAGATCTGTGATCAGACTTATCAACGCTTTAATAAACACAAATCTGAGATCAGACTTATCAACGCTTTAATAAACACAGATCTGTGATCAGACTTATCAACACTTTAATAAACACAGATCTGTGATCAGACTTATCAACGCTTTAATAAACACAGATCTGAGATCAGACTTATCAGAGCTTTAATAAACACAGATCTGTGATCAGACTTATCAGAGCTTTAATAAACACAGATCTGTGATCAGACTTATCAACGCTTTAATAAACACAGATCTGTGATCAGACTTATCAGAGCTTTAATAAACACAGATCTGTGATCAGACTTATCAGAGCTTTAATAAACGCAGATCTGTGATCAGACTTATCAACGCTTTAATAAACACAGATCTGTGATCAGACTTATCAACGCTTTAATAAACACAGATCTGTGATCAGACTTATCAACACTTTAATAAACACAGATCTGTGATCAGACTTATCAACACTTTAATAAACACAGATCTGTGATCAGACTTATCAACGCTTTAATAAACACAGATCTGTGATCAGACTTATCAACGCTTTAATAAACACAGATCTGAGATCAGACTTATCAGAGCTTTAATAAACACAGATCTGTGATCAGACTTATCAACGCTTTAATAAACACAGATCTGTGATCAGACTTATCAACGCTTTAATAAACACAGATCTGAGATCAGACTTATCAACGCTTTAATAAACACAGATCTGTGATCAGACTTATCAACGCTTTAATAAACACAGATCTGTGATCAGACTTATCAACGCTTTAATAAACACAGATCTGAGATCAGACTTATCAGAGCTTTAATAAACACAGATCTGTGATCAGACTTATCAGAGCTTTAATAAACACAGATCTGTGATCAGACTTATCAACGCTTTAATAAACACAGATCTGTGATCAGACTTATCAGAGCTTTAATAAACACAGATCTGTGATCAGACTTATCAGAGCTTTAATAAACGCAGATCTGTGATCAGACTTATCAACGCTTTAATAAACACAGATCTGTGATCAGACTTATCAACACTTTAATAAACGCAGATCTGTGATCAGACTTATCAACGCTTTAATAAACACAGATCTGTGATCAGACTTATCAATGCTTTAATAAACACAGATCTGTGATCAGACTTATCAACGCTTTAATAAACACAGATCTGTGATCAGACTTATCAACGCTTTAATAAACACAGATCTGTGATCAGACTTATCAACGCTTTAATAAACACAGATCTGTGATCAGACTTATCAACGCTTTAATAAACACAGATCTGTGATCAGACTTATCAACACTTTAATAAACACAGATCTGTGATCAGACTTATCAACGCTTTAATAAACACAGATCTGTGATCAGACTTATCAACGCTTTAATAAACACAGATCTGAGATCAGACTTATCAGAGCTTTAATAAACACAGATCTGTGATCAGACTTATCAACGCTTTAATAAACACAGATCTGAGATCAGACTTATCAACGCTTTAATAAACACAGATCTGTGATCAGACTTATCAACACTTTAATAAACACAGATCTGTGATCAGACTTATCAACGCTTTAATAAACACAGATCTGTGATCAGACTTATCAACGCTTTAATAAACACAGATCTGAGATCAGACTTATCAGAGCTTTAATAAACACAGATCTGTGATCAGACTTATCAACGCTTTAATAAACACAGATCTGTGATCAGACTTATCAACGCTTTAATAAACACAGATCTGTGATCAGACTTATCAACGCTTTAATAAACACAGATCTGTGATCAGACTTATCAACACTTTAATAAACACAGATCTGTGATCAGACTTATCAACGCTTTAATAAACACAGATCTGTGATCAGACTTATCAACACTTTAATAAACACAGATCTGTGATCAGACTTATCAACGCTTTAATAAACACAGATCTGTGATCAGACTTATCAACGCTTTAATAAACACAGATCTGAGATCAGACTTATCAGAGCTTTAATAAACACAGATCTGAGATCAGACTTATCAACGCTTTAATAAACACAGATCTGTGATCAGACTTATCAACACTTTAATAAACACAGATCTGTGATCAGACTTATCAACGCTTTAATAAACACAGATCTGTGATCAGACTTATCAACGCTTTAATAAACACAGATCTGAGATCAGACTTATCAGAGCTTTAATAAACACAGATCTGTGATCAGACTTATCAACGCTTTAATAAACACAGATCTGTGATCAGACTTATCAGAGCTTTAATAAACACAGATCTGTGATCAGACTTATCAGAGCTTTAATAAACGCAGATCTGTGATCAGACTTATCAACGCTTTAATAAACACAGATCTGTGATCAGACTTATCAATGCTTTAATAAACACAGATCTGTGATCAGACTTATCAACGCTTTAATAAACACAGATCTGTGATCAGACTTATCAACGCTTTAATAAACACAGATCTGTGATCAGACTTATCAATGCTTTAATAAACACAGATCTGTGATCAGACTTATCAACGCTTTAATAAACACAGATCTGTGATCAGACTTATCAACGCTTTAATAAACACAGATCTGTGATCAGACTTATCAACGCTTTAATAAACACAGATCTGTGATCAGACTTATCAATGCTTTAATAAACACAGATCTGTGATCAGACTTATCAACGCTTTAATAAACACAGATCTGTGATCAGACTTATCAACGCTTTAATAAACACAGATCTGTGATCAGACTTATCAACGCTTTAATAAACACAGATCTGTGATCAGACTTATCAGAGCTTTAATAAACACAGATCTGTGATCAGACTTATCAGAGCTTTAATAAACACAGATCTGTGATCAGACTTATCAGAGCTTTAATAAACACAGATCTGTGATCAGACTTATCAGAGCTTTAATAAACACAGATCTGTGATCAGACTTATCAACGCTTTAATAAACACAGATCTGTGATCAGACTTATCAACGCTTTAATAAACACAGATCTGTGATCAGACTTATCAGAGCTTTAATAAACACAGATCTGTGATCAGACTTATCAACGCTTTAATAAACACAGATCTGTGATCAGACTTATCAGAGCTTTAATAAACACAGATCTGTGATCAGACTTATCAGAGCTTTAATAAACGCAGATCTGTGATCAGACTTATCAACGCTTTAATAAACACAGATCTGTGATCAGACTTATCAACGCTTTAATAAACACAGATCTGTGATCAGACTTATCAACACTTTAATAAACACAGATCTGTGATCAGACTTATCAACACTTTAATAAACACAGATCTGTGATCAGACTTATCAACGCTTTAATAAACACAGATCTGTGATCAGACTTATCAGAGCTTTAATAAACACAGATCTGTGATCAGACTTATCAACGCTTTAATAAACACAGATCTGTGATCAGACTTATCAACGCTTTAATAAACACAGATCTGTGATCAGACTTATCAACGCTTTAATAAACACAGATCTGTGATCAGACTTATCAACACTTTAATAAACACAGATCTGTGATCAGACTTATCAACGCTTTAATAAACACAGATCTGAGATCAGACTTATCAACGCTTTAATAAACACAGATCTGTGATCAGACTTATCAACGCTTTAATAAACACAGATCTGTGATCAGACTTATCAGAGCTTTAATAAACACAGAGCTTTAATAAACACAGATCTGTGATCAGACTTATCAACGCTTTAATAAACACAGATCTGTGATCAGACTTATCAGAGCTTTAATAAACACAGATCTGTGATCAGACTTATCAACGCTTTAATAAACACAGATCTGTGATCAGACTTATCAGAGCTTTAATAAACACAGATCTGTGATCAGACTTATCAACGCTTTAATAAACACAGATCTGTGATCAGACTTATCAGAGCTTTAATAAACACAGATCTGTGATCAGACTTATCAACGCTTTAATAAACACAGATCTGTGATCAGACTTATCAGAGCTTTAATAAACGCAGATCTGTGATCAGACTTATCAACGCTTTAATAAACACAGATCTGTGATCAGACTTATCAACGCTTTAATAAACACAGATCTGTGATCAGACTTATCAACACTTTAATAAACACAGATCTGTGATCAGACTTATCAACGCTTTAATAAACACAGATCTGTGATCAGACTTATCAACGCTTTAATAAACACAGATCTGTGATCAGACTTATCAACGCTTTAATAAACACAGATCTGTGATCAGACTTATCAGAGCTTTAATAAACACAGATCTGTGATCAGACTTATCAACGCTTTAATAAACACAGATCTGTGATCAGACTTATCAGAGCTTTAATAAACACAGATCTGTGATCAGACTTATCAGAGCTTTAATAAACACAGATCTGTGATCAGACTTATCAACGCTTTAATAAACACAGATCTGTGATCAGACTTATCAACGCTTTAATAAACACAGATCTGTGATCAGACTTATCAACGCTTTAATAAACACAGATCTGTGATCAGACTTATCAACGCTTTAATAAACACAGATCTGTGATCAGACTTATCAACACTTTAATAAACACAGATCTGTGATCAGACTTATCAACGCTTTAATAAACACAGATCTGTGATCAGACTTATCAGAGCTTTAATAAACACAGATCTGTGATCAGACTTATCAACGCTTTAATAAACACAGATCTGTGATCAGACTTATCAACGCTTTAATAAACACAGATCTGAATCACTGTCATTAAGGAATAAGATCATGTGGGTGTTTGAATTGATTTTTACAATTAATCGTGCAGCTCTAAATATATTAATAATTATACACAACTTACAAATTATAATTATATGCAATAAATTTTTTTTTTGTGGTAAAATGTGACAGACATCTTCTTGACAGGTTTAATGAGATGAGCCATATAATGAAACCCTAATTATTCAGAATATATTGTGTGTTACCTTCTGCACACTTGTCCATCTCCTCTGACTCCTTTAACCAGGCCGCCACTTTACTCTGTCCATTACTGCAGGATGGAGGCAGGTGCCAGGGCAGACTGGTGGGCTTACCCTGCTGAACACACACACACACACAAGACAGGGCACATAAATACACACACACACGTTCAGCTGTCTGAATGAAGCTTAACATAGATTTCTGTTGCTTTTAAAGTCAACATGACAACGCATTTGCAACCCTTAGGGAATTGAATACTTGAGGTCAGGAATCGGACACTTGTTATAAAATTAAAATTTCGATTCCTCTGATCGATTCCTTTGTGAGCATTTTAATATGACTTTAAACCATTCAAACGCGAGACGACTCGCGAGCTGTTTCATGTGCAGCACACACACACACACACACCCGAAACGTGCGCACAGAAAAAGTGACTTAATGTGATTTTAAACCATTCGACTGTTTTCAGGCGTGTGTATCGGTATACTGGAGCTCTTAAAGCGACAGCACTAATTTCCCTGCAGCCGTCTCTATAACTACACTAATCAAACAACAGAAGACAAAGAGAGAATTCACTCGTTCTCGACTGAATAACTTTTGTAACTATATTTGTAATGTATCATTTAAATATAAAGTGCAGTGTTATTTTACATTTGATTAGTTTCTGAACCTGAACACCTGAAAATCTTAAAACACTTGTTTATTTCAATCATATCTTTGTTCAGCTGTATCTAATTGTTGCGATTGCTAATTTTTAATTTGTTATTTTTTAATTACTGAGTGTATACTTGTCTTTAATAATGCTTGACATTTATATTAGTAATAGACTAGTTGTTTTCTATGGTATTTTTAAACCACAGGCAGACGTTCCTTGTGTTCGTGTTCTTCAGCCTGTTGATTTTTGTTCATGATATTCAGCAACAATTAAATGTTTTGCAATAAGACTAAATGCGAATGATATCTACGTTTGTTTTACCTTATTGGAAACGAAATTAGGAAGATTGATAAGCAGAATCGAAATCGGTATCGTAATCGTTAAAATTCAAACGATGGCTTTTACATGCCAGAAAGAAGCCAGACCTGAATGTGAATAAATCACGTGCAATAAGATCAGGAATATGTCTGACAAATAAAGGTTAATTTTCATGCTGACTTCTAATGAAGTATACAGGTGAAACTCGAAAATTTAGAATATCGTGCAAAAGTTCATTTATTTCAGTAATCAGTCCCTCCAGAAAAACGTGATTATGCGATCGCATGATTTAGTGCATAATCAGCCAAAGTCCACATATTTATGCGGGGGCATTTATTCAAATACGCCGCACTTTCGCTGGATAAATTGCCGATTTCTGTGCAAAATATGCGGGGCTTGCATGATTTCATAATCCTCGCATTTTCGTTGCAAAACAGTTTGCTTCACACGAGAGCCGCCGTTTCCCCCTGTTGCCATGGGAACGGTATGAAGTGACGTAATTACGCAACGTGAACATCATCGAAAAGCTGTAAAACAGGAGCACACTTTATTTTTTATTTTTTTTTATTTGAAGAGTTTGGTTCCAAAACGCAATAAATCCATTTAGATTAATTGGAGTAAAAATGTGTTTACTTTACCAAGAAAGTGGAAAGATGAAAACCACTATTTTCTGTTTCAAACTTTCACATAGCATTTGTAGGTCATAATAACAAAACAAAAATTAAATCCAGGTTTTGATTTTCAAAGATTTATTATAAAAACGGATTATTTTTTTCCCCAAAATGCAATAAATCCATTTAAAAAAAAAAATCAAAATGCAATTAATCCATTGAATCAATATAAAAGTTTTTTTATATATATTGAAACTGTTGAAAATACACAACAACATAAGTTTATTAGTATAATATTTTTATTAAGAACTGTAAAGAAGATTGAAAACATTTTTCCTCCTCCCGAGTGCCTCATCTTCTTAATCTCCTCACGTAAATGATTCGATTTCGATGCCTTACGTTTCTTTAAAAAAAAATTATTCTTTTTTTTGTTTGTTTGTTGATCGAAAAGTACAAAATAGATAAGAAAAACTAGGAAGCCGGGTGTGTTTTAGGCGCTGCCGTTACTGTTTACATTGCGTGGAATGGTGCGCTGTGATTGGTTGAGAGCGGATATATCGCATTCTGCAGAGAAGGGAGACTGGCGTTTGTCGCGGTTTGGAAAGAAAGGGAGAAAACATGACAGAATAACACGGCGGATATCGCATTTTACTTCAAATTAAACATTGACTTTTCAATACCAACCAGATATAATACTGATTTTTGCAGTAACTGATTTTTTTTTAAAAATGGCGTTTATCGCGTTTTGGAACCAAACTCTTCATATATTCATTTTTGCAGTAGTTGTAGCATATTCCTTTTGTAAAGCTACAGAACTTGTTTGTCTCATCAATGTTTTATAAGTTTGATGTGTTTATTAAGGTCTGAAATAAAACAAGATGAAATATTCCAGCACTTTCTGTGATGTATATGCTTGCTTATCATAGGAAGTAATAAGAAATGACTCTTTACATTAAGGTAGGAGCCTAGTGAGAACAGGGTGTTGGGAGAATCACTTTTTTTTCTCCTTTTCATCAAACCGCAATTTTTGCACATTCCCGCAATTTCATTGCATAAAATTGCATAAATATCCCGCATATTCCATCACATTTTTTAGGAAAACGGGCCGCATAATCAAGGATTTTTGCAACAATCACAAAAAAACTTTGCATTTTTCTGCAAGGACTGAGATATTTCAAGCCTTTATTTGTTATAATTGTGATGATTATGGCTTACAGCTTATGAAAACCTTTTCACAATATTCTAATTTTGAATTTGGGGTTTTCATAAGCTGTAAGCCATAATCATCAAAATGATAACAAATAAAGGCTTGAAATATCTCACTTTGCATGTAATGAGTCTATATAATATATTAGTTTCACCTTTTAAGTTGAATTACTGGAATAAATGAACTTTTGCACCATATTCTAATTTTTCGAGTTTCACCTGTAACTACATGAGACGGTCCCTAAACGCTGTGAGGCACAGACACAGAGGGGTCGTGACCTTGCTTTGGTGTGTGCTGGAGGGGGTGTTCTGGGGAGACTCTGCGCCGGCCGTCGGGGGGAACGTCCGCAGCGTGACGTCCCGGGGAGAACGAACGATCTCGTTCTGACGGAACAAGCGATGGTGACGCAGCTTGCACACCCAGGTGTCAAACACATCTGGAGACTTCACCTTGAATGAGGAAGAGGAAGAGAGCATCCAGAACACATGATGAAGGCATCCGCTTACAGAACAAGAAGAAGATAAAAAGGAATTAAAATAAAGCCCAGAGACGTAAGAGTGCCTGAAGTTGAGGAAACACTGGTTCTCTCCGCAATATTTCAGTGAACGCACATAGAGACCAAGCAGTCACACACACACCTTCAGATGGTAGATGTGCTCTTCTGTGTCCAGGTCTATGCGGCGAGCTCTTTTCTTGATGGACATCACAGACAGACCCACATCTATACAGCCATGGAGCTTTCCTTTCTGAATCTGACACACACACACACACACAATAACATTTAACCATCATACATCATATTATTATATTTATTTTTATATGCAGTATGTCCCAGACATTTCTTTCCAGACAGTCAGACTGGTTTTCTGATCCAGTTCCTCTCTCTACATAGCTTTCTGTCATTTACTTCTGTTAATAATAAAAAAAGACGTAGGGTAATTAGGGGGAAGAGAACAAACCTCTCTAAAAGCACTCTGGGTCTCTCACACACACACACACACACACACACACTCATTAACACACACACACACACACACGACACACATACACACACACACCCTCAGAAACACACACATACACACACTCACGGACACACACACTCACAAAAACACACATTCACGCACAGACACACAAACACACTAACAAACACACACTCTCACACACACACACACACTCATAAACACACACAGACACACACGCTCACAAAGACACACACGGACACACACACGCATGCACACACACACGCACACACACACACACACACTCGCTCGCTCGCTCACAAACACACACACACACAAACTCTCTGTCCTTGTTGCATCAGTGCTCAGAGATGTTTCTGCTGTTGAGTCTGAGTCACGCTACAGCGAGAGCTGACAGCCAATCACAGCGCAGCGTCTCTCTGACCTACACAACTCATCATCATCATTATTCACAGAGCAGCGCGGCTCGCAGGAAGCACTCGATGCAGCGTTCACAACCCTGAACACACTCACAACCCTGAACACACTCACATCCCCGAACACACTCACAACCCTGAACACACTCACACCCCCGAACACACTCACAACCCGAACACACTCATGTCCCCGAACACACTCACGTCCCCGAACACACTCACGTCCCCGAACACACTCACAACCCCGAACACACTCACATCCCCGAACACACTCACATCCCCGAACACACTCACATCCCCGAACACACTCACATCCCCGAACACACTCACAACCCCGAACACACTCACATCCCCGAACACACTCACAACCCCGAACACACTCACATCCCCGAACACACTCACAACCCCGAACACACTCACAACCCCGAACACACTCACGTCCCCGAAAACACTCACGTCCCCGAACACACTCACATCCCCGAACACACTCACATCCCCGAACACACTCACAACCCCGAACACACTCACAACCCCGAACACACTCACAACCCCGAACACACTCACATCCCCGAACACACTCACAACCCCGAACACACTCACAACCCCGAACACACTCACAACCCCGAACACACTCACATCCCCGAACACACTCACAACCCCGAACACACTCACAACCCCGAACACACTCACAACCCCGAACACACTCACGTCCCCGAACACACTCACATCCCCGAACACACTCACGTCCCCGAACACACTCACGACCCCGAACACACTCACAACCCCGAACACACTCACAACCCCGAACACACTCACATCCCCGAACACACTCACAACCCCGAACACACTCACATCCCCCGAACACACTCACAACCCCGAACACACTCACAACCCCGAACACACTCACAACCCCGAACACACTCACGTCCCCGAACACACTCACGTCCCCGAACACACTCACGTCCCCGAACACACTCACATCCCCGAACACACTCACAACCCCGAACACACTCACATCCCCGAACACACTCACGTCCCCGAACACACTCACGTCCCCGAACACACTCACATCCCCGAACACACTCACAACCCCGAACACACTCACAACCCCGAACACACTCACGTCCCCGAACACACTCACGTCCCCGAACACACTCACAACCCCGAACACACTCACATCCCCGAACACACTCACATCCCCGAACACACTCACATCCCCGAACACACTCACAACCCCGAACACACTCACATCCCCGAACACACTCACATCCCCGAACACACTCACAACCCCGAACACACTCACAACCCCGAACACACTCACAACCCCGAACACACTCACAACCCCGAACACACTCACAACCCCGAACACACTCACAACCCCGAACACACTCACATACCCCAAACACACTCACAACCCCGAACACACTCACATCCCCGAACACACTCACATCCCCGAACACACTCACATCCCCGAACACACTCACATCCCCGAACACACTCACAACCCCGAACACACTCACATCCCCGAACACACTCACATCCCCGAACACACTCACATCCCCGAACACACTCACATCCCCGAACACACTCACATCCCCGAACACACTCACATCCCCGAACACACTCACAACCCCGAACACACTCACATCCCCGAACACACTCACAACCCCGAACACACTCACATACCCCAAACACACTCACAACCCCAAACACACTCACATCCCCGAACACACTCACATCCCCGAACACACTCACATCCCCGAACACACTCACATCCCCGAACACACTCACAACCCCGAACACACTCACATCCCCGAACACACTCACAACCCCGAACACACTCACATCCCCGAACACACTCACATCCCCGAACACACTCACAACCCCGAACACACTCACAACCCCGAACACACTCACAACCCCGAACACACTCACAACCCCGAACACACTCACAACCCCGAACACACTCACAACCCCGAACACACTCACATCCCCGAACACACTCACATCCCCGAACACACTCACAACCCCGAACACACTCACATCCCCGAACACACTCACATCCCCGAACACACTCACATCCCCGAACACACTCACATCCCCGAACACACTCACAACCCCGAACACACTCACAACCCCGAACACACTCACAACCCCGAACACACTCACATCCCCGAACACACTCACAACCCCGAACACACTCACAACCCCGAACACACTCACATCCCCGAACACACTCACATCCCCGAACACACTCACATCCCCGAACACACTCACATCCCCGAACACACTCACAACCCCGAACACACTCACAACCCCGAACACACTCACAACCCCGAACACACTCACAACCCCGAACACACTCACAACCCCGAACACACTCACATCCCCGAACACACACACATCCCCGAACACACTCACATCCCCGAACACACTCACATCCCCGAACACACTCACATCCCCGAACACACTCACATCCCCGAACACACTCACATCCCCGAACACACTCACAACCCCGAACACACTCACAACCCCGAACACACTCACAACCCCGAACACACTCACATCCCCGATCACACTCACAACCCCGAACACACTCACATCCCCGAACACACTCACATCCCCGAACACACTCACATCCCCGAACACACTCACAACCCCGAACACACTCACAACCCCGAACACACTCACAACCCCGAACACACTCACAACCCCGAACACACTCACATCCCCGATCACACTCACAACCCCGAACACACTCACAACCCCGAACACACTCACATCCCCGAACACACTCACAACCCCGAACACACTCACAACCCCGAACACACTCACAACCCCGAACACACTCACATCCCCGATCACACTCACAACCCCGAACACACTCACATCCCCGAACACACTCACATCCCCGAACACACTCACATCCCCGAACACACTCACAACCCCGAACACACTCACAACCCCGAACACACTCACAACCCCGAACACACTCACAACCCCGAACACACTCACATCCCCGATCACACTCACAACCCCGAACACACTCACAACCCCGAACACACTCACAACCCCGAACACACTCACATCCCCGAACACACTCACATCCCCGAACACACTCACATCCCCGAACACACTCACAACCCCGAACACACTCACAACCCCGAACACACTCAAATCCCCGAACACACTCACATTCCCGAACACACTCACAACCCCGAACACACTCACATCCCCGAACACACTCACATCCCCGAACACACTCACATCCCCGAACACACTCACAACCCCGAACACACTCACAACCCCGAACACACTCACAACCCCGAACACACTCACATCCCCGAACACACTCACAACCCCGAACACACTCACAACCCCGAACACACTCACAACCCCGAACACACTCACAACCCCGAACACACTCACAACCCCGAACACACTCACAACCCCGAACACACTCACATCCCCGAACACACTCACAACCCCGAACACACTCACAACCCCGAACACACTCACATCCCCGAACACACTCACAACCCCGAACACACTCACAACCCCGAACACACTCACAACCCCGAACACACTCACAACCCCGAACACACTCACAACCCCGAACACACTCACAACAACCCCGAACACACTCACAACCCCGAACACACTCACAACCCCGAACACACTCACAACCCCGAACACACTCACAACCCCGAACACACTCACAACCCCGAACACACTCACAACCCCGAACACACTCACAACCCCGAACACACTCACATCCCCGAACACACTCACATCCCCGAACACACTCACAACCCCGAACACACTCACAACCCCGAACACACTCACATCCCCGAACACACTCACATCCCCGAACACACTCACAACCCCGAACACACTCACAACCCCGAACACACTCACAACCCCGAACACACTCACATCCCCGAACACACTCAAAACCCCAAACACACTCACAACCCCGAACACACTCACAACCCCGAACACACACACATCCCCGAACACACTCACATCCCCGAACACACTCACATCCCCGAACACACTCACATCCCCGAACACACTCACATCCCCGAACACACTCACAACCCCGAACACACTCACAACCCCGAACACACTCACAACCCCGAACACACTCACAACCCCGAACACACTCACAACCCCGAACACACTCACATCCCCGATCACACTCACAACCCCGAACACACTCACAACCCCGAACACACTCACAACCCCGAACACACTCACAACCCCGAACACACTCACATCCCCGAACACACTCACAACCCCGAACACACTCACAACCCCGAACACACTCAAATCCCCGAAAACACTCACATTCCCGAACACACTCACAACCCCGAACACACTCACATCCCCGAACACACTCACAACCCCGAACACACTCACAACCCCGAACTCATAACCCCGAACACACTCACATCCCCGAACACACTCACAACCCCGAACACACTCACAACCCCGAACACACTCACAACCCCGAACACACTCACATCCCCGAACACACTCACAACCCCGAACACACTCACATCCCCGAACACAACCCCGAACACACTCACAACCCCGAACACACTCACAACCCCGAACACACTCACAACCCCGAACACACTCACAACCCCGAACACACTCACATCCCCACACACTCACATCCCCGAACACACTCACAACCCCGAACACACTCACAACCCCGAACACACTCACATCCCCAAACACACTCACATCCCCGAACACACTCACAACCCCGAACACACTCACAACCCCGAACACACTCACAACCCCGAACACACTCACATCCCCGAACACACTCACAACCCCGAACCCCGAACACACTCACAACCCTGAACACACTCACAACCCCGAACACACTCACAACCCCGAACACACTCACATCCCCGAACACAACCCCGAACACACTCACAACCCCGAACACACTCACAACCCCGAACACACTCACAACCCCGAACACACTCACAACCCCGAACACACTCACAACCCCGAACACACTCACATCCCCAAACACACTCACATCCCCGAACACACTCACAACCCCGAACACACTCACATCCCCGAACACACTCACATCCCCGAACACACTCACAACCCCGAACACACTCACAGCCCCGAACACACTCACAACCCCGAACACACTCACATCCCCGAACACACTCACAATCCCGAACACACTCACAACCCCGAACCCCGAACACACTCACAACCCCGAACACACTCACGTCCACGGGAGACTTGGAGTACTTCAGGATCCCATTATCCAGAACGAAAAAACGCTGTGTAGAAGACAGAAGGAAACAGTATTAGTTCAATGAATATTTACTGTAAATACACATAATAAGGAATAAAGGGTGAAATATAAGAAAAACAAACCAATGGAAATTTAAATACTATTAATATTCAAACAAATAAGCTCTTTAACACCAAGAATAAACACAGGGTTCGTACAGATTCGGTAAAATGAAATTGCAGGACTTTTCAAGCACTACTTTTTTTAGATTTCAAGGACTACAATTAGCACTTATCAAACAATATCTGTATTTTTTTTTTTTTTTAAATATACTCAAATTACATATATAAATAGCATCTGATGTTTCACTTCACAGAGATCAATCCATTGACCAGCGTCAAGCATGGCAAATCCCCTTAACCACTGAAACGATACTATGACAAAGATATCGCCTTCCTTATTCCAACTGATTTTTTCCATGAATATATGATTGACCTGAAGAATGAAAGTTGTATTATATACTTATCATGAAACTTAAAGGTCCCGTATTATGCCCCTTTTCACAAGATGTAAAATAAGTCTCTGATGTCCCCAGAATGTGTATGTGAAGTTTCAGCTCAAAATACCCAACAGATCATTTTTTACAGCATGTTTAAATTGTCATTTTTTGTGGCTCAGAAAAACGCAGTAGCACCTCAATGCAGTACATGAGATCCACGGGGAGGAGCCGGATCAAGATCCAAGGGGTGGAGATGGGTAGGATTAGGGGTGGGTTTAGGGATTAGGGGGCGGAGATGGGTAGGTTTAGGTATATGTAAGGTGGGAGGAGTCGGATCTGGATCCGACTCCTCCCCGTGGATTTCATGTACTGCATTGAGAACCATCTCGAAAAACGCGCTGTTTTAGTGTGTGCCCTTTAAATGCAAATAAGCTGCTGCTGCCGGCACAGGGGGCGGAGCTTCATGAGCTCGCGCTCAGTCTCTCAGGACAATTTCATCTCACGGAATGATGATAATATCAGAAACTCTCAGTAACGGTGTTTATTTCGAGTCGGACAATAATGCCTACAGAGTCAGAGTGCTGTATAGAGATGGAACAGGTATAGTTTATTACGGTTATTATAACGTATTTGTCATCTGCTTGTATGTATCCATTATTTATTAATAGCCTACAAGTCTGCTGTTTCGTACCAGGTCCGAATAGGGTTGCCACCTGTCCAGGTTTTACCGGGATTGTCCTTCTTTTTAATAACTTGTCCCGGGAAATGTATGCACTCTCCCGGGACACTGAATGTCCCGGTTTTCGAAAGGCTACGTGAATATGTTCAAACTGTGTAGCGCGCGCACGACAGAGAGGGAGAGAGCGAGAGACCTTGCGTGTGTGTGCTAGTGTGCGTGTGTGTGTGCCTCAAAAAGCGCATGTAAGAAGCGCGCATGTAATCGCTTTCCCCCGTTGGGCGGGTCATCGATATGTAAAGAGGCGAATGTAAGATCCCCCCAACCATAATAAAATAAAATAAATAAAATATCTCACTTGGCATTGAACTTTGAGCTTTATAATTTTACAGATATTATTTATACTCTAACAACAACATTACACACTAACTAAAGTTTGAAACATGGGATCACAAAGAACGGGACCTTTAATATCATGTGAAATAGCTCTATATCTCAGATTTACACTTAGTTTGTGGAAATATCATGTATTTTAATAATTCAAGCACTTTTCAAGTTCCTCTTCAAAAATATGGCTCTTTTCTTCAGTTACTGGAAAAATAATAAACACAAAAAAATAATAATTAATAATTAGTAGACTTTTAGAACTGTGCCACAAGTTCTGCTTGTATCACATAGTTACTGACTCCTTGTAAGACCTCATGTATTAATGGTTGTGCTCTTGTTGTTAATTTTTTTTCTTTACTTCTTTTTTTCTTCTTTTAATTTTTTTCTTTACTTTTTTCACCTCCTTGATGTGTACAAAAAAGGAAAAACTGTTAAAAAAAAAAAGATTTAAAAAAACAGTTCACGGGTTTTCCAGAACTTAAGTTTCAAAAAGTCACATTCAACACTTTAAACACCTTGTACAAACCCTGTAAACAGATTGCTGGTCTTAAGTGGTTTAAGCTGGTTTAGCTGGTCTCCCAGCCTGGAAAACTCCCAAACTCACTAAAACCAGTGAATCAGAGCAGCGGGATCAGACTGGTTTGTTGGTTTTCGGCTCTAACCTTGTGCCAGCCCTTCAGGGGCCATTTCCTCCGCTTCAGCATGAAGCCCTCGTGCTTCTCTGGCCTCTGCACATGAGTCTGCCCGATCCTCAGGCCCTCGATGATCTCCCAGCTATCCGTCTCCTACACAGGGACACCATCAGATAGAAGAAAACCAAACCAGTGGAAATGTAAAAGCCATTAATCATTCATTAACACTAATAATAAACACGAGACACAAATATTGAGAGAGTTAGAATGAATGAATCAATGAATGAATGAACGAAAGATTAAATGAATATAATATAATATGAATATCATGTAGTCCCATTACTACATGAAGTGTTTAAAAACGGATTAAATTTTGTTATACATTTATCGCAGATGCTTTGTTGATTGCTCAAGATGATTGTATGATCTTGTGAATACCCTGCTCTAACTTTTGGAAATTGGGGTATGAGAATAATTTCTGTTTTGACTGAAGTACACTAAGTGCTTTAGAGAAACAAAAAACCTAAAAGAGTAATACAATAAGACTTAAATAAATAATTTATTTTATGTTAAAATGGTCGGGTAACTGTCTGCAGTTCTGTAACGAGTGATAGAATAATTTCATGATTACCACCGGCACACACAGTCCTGATTTAGCAGTCAATATTAGTTTGCGAAAAAAGCTAAAAATAAATTAAATTAAATTAAAAAAAAAAAGCTTTTGGATCGAAAGTGTTTACAGCTAATTTCAACTGACTGATCAAAATGCCAAACTCATTAGAAACATCATTAAACACACATCAGACCAGTGAGGCTCGACTGAGTGAACGCATTATCTACAAACACGCATGAGTTGGGAGAAAAGTATTCGATTTTATAGCATACACTTTTAGAAGATACTGTGAGGTGTTTAACACCATGTGTACACGCACATCACTTTCTGAATAAGTTGCATATTCTGGTTGTTTTATTCTGAAAAAGACTTGCAAATGCATCACAGTTATTGAAATATTCCTTGTTCGACTGGATGTCCTGAATAAAGTGCATGAACAACTGCAGATGAACATTAACTCTGGGACACACAGTCGCGTCAAATGGAAACATGTATGTTTAATAATGAACATGGTCCCTTACAAATGAATACAAATAAATAGAATAAATAAATAAACAAAATGCCAGGTGTCACATTTAAATTTTTTGAAGCCATTATCAGAATAAATCATTTTAAAATCTCATCACAAAACATTACATCAAATAGCAAAAGAAGCAAAAGAGTTTCTTTATCTCATATACACTCACCTAAAGGATTAGTAGGAACACCACACTAATACTGTGTTTGACCCCCTTTCGCCTTCAGAACTGCCTTAATTCTACGTGGCACTGATTCAACAAGGTGCTGAAAGCATTCTTTAGAAATGTTGGCCCATATTGATAGGATAGCATCTTGCAGTTGATGGAGATTTGTGGGATGCACATCCAGGGCACGATGCTCCCGGTCCACCACATCCCAAAGATGCTCTATTGGGTTGAGATCTGGTGACTGTGTGGGCCATTTTAGTACAGTGAACTCATTGTCATGTTCAAGAAAACAATTTGAAATGATTCGAGCTTTGTGACATGGTGCATTATCCTGCTGGAAGTAGCCATCAGAGGATGGGTACATGGCGGCCATAAAGGGACGGACATGGTCAGAAACAATGCTCAGGTAGCCCGTGGCATTTAAACGATGCCCAATTGGCACTAAGGTGCCTAAAGTGTGCCAAGAAAACATTCCCCACACCATTACACCACCACCACCAGCCTGCACAGTGGTAACAAGGCATGATGGATCCATGTTCTCATTCTGTTTACGCCAAATTCTGACTCTACCATCTGAATGTCTCAACAGAAATCGAGACTCATCAGACCAGGCAACATTATTCCAGTCTTTAACTGTCCAATTTTGGTGAGCTCTTGCAAATTGTATCCTCTTTTTCCTATTTGTAGTGGAAATGAGTGGTACCCGGTGGGGTCTTCTGCTGTTGTAGCCCATCCGCCTCAAGGTTGTGCGTGTTGTGGCTTCACAAATGCTTTGCTGCATACCTCGGTTGTAACGAGTGGTTATTTCAGTCAAAGTTGCTCTTCTATCAGCTTGAATCAGTCTGGCCATTCTCCTCTGACCTCTAGCATCAACAAGGCATTTTCTCCCACAGGACTGCCACATACTGGATGTTTTTCCCTTTTCACACCATTCTTTGTAAACCCTAGAAATGGTTGTGCGTGAAAATCCCAGTAACTGAGCAGATTGTGAAATACTCAGACCGGCCCGTCTGGCACCAACAACCATGCCACGCTCAAAATTGTTTAAATCACCTTTCTTTCCAATTCTGACATTCAGTTTGGAGTTCAGGAGATTGTCTTGACCAGGACCACGCCCCTAAATGCATTGAAGCAACTGCCATGTGATTGGTTGATTAGATAATTGCATTAATGAGAAATTAAACAGGTGTTCCTAATAATCCTTTAGGTGAGTGTATAAATCATTGGCATGAATAAGTTAACCGTAAGCCTACTTCAATTACAGTCAAAGGTTTATTTTAAGTATAAAAATGTATACTTAAATAGTTAACTTAAACTAAACGTAGTAGTAGTAGTTTATTGAGATTAGACTTCAAAGTGCAAATTCATAAACTAAAAAGTGGGTTAGAAGTATGAGAGTAAATTAGTGTCGCTCACAGTGGGTTGCAATACAAAAGAAAAACTTGAATGTAAACTATAGTTTACACTTAAAATACAAGTAAAAGTTGTAAAGCCTATCCCTCAGATATTCGTCACAATAAGGAAGTTCCTACTTCCGTTTCATGGCCACTTTAATGAAATGAACTTGAAGCACAGATGTAACTATAGGTAAGCAGGGTACGCGGTTGCTTACGGGCCCAGACCAATCAGGGGCCAGGGTGGCTGGAAGATATTGATTGACAGCCGGGGACCCCTGTCGCATTTAACTACTTTTAGTCTGATCGCATTTTACTTTATCGCAAATTTATTTGAATAAATAAATGACAGCAACATATTTTACAGATCATTAAATACATGTGTGAAAGGAACAATGATGGATTTTGGTGTAATTTGTTTCCAATTGGGACTGGGGAATCCCTGGGTCGGTAACGTTAAATGAACTTGCGTATTGCGTGCAAAACATTAAAAAAGTTTAACTTGAGACAGACAATATCGATATGGAGTCGTCAAGTTACAAAAAGTTGCTTTCAAAACCAAAAACGAAAAGAGCATTTTGAGAAATGAATGAGTAAATTACCAAAAATATGAAGCTTCTTTAAAAAGATAGCACAGGAGGGGGAGATCGAGCTGGAGCAAGAGAGTGAAGGACTTGAAGCGACCGTTGGCATAGCAGTGTGTAACACTGTGTTATGGTGCGCCGTCACCAGTGTTTTTTTTGTTGTTGTAGTGCGCGTAGGCTACTCCTGATTTTGTCAGTCATCTCATCTTTTATATGTTGTGTCTCTATGGCTGCGTTCACACTGCAGGGGCTTAATGCTCAATTCCGATTTTTTGAAAAAATTTTTTTTTTTTGCAAGGCCGTTCACATTTCCAATTAAATGCGATCTCCTGTGTGAACATGAAATGACCCAGAAGTGACCCGCATGCGCAGAAGAGTACTCAACGGTCAATTCCCGCCTACTTCAACGCAGAATTATGACGTTTGTCGCATATCAATGACGCGCGGGTCGGATACAAGTGACCTGGCCGTTCAGATTGAAGTCGCATTTAAAAAGATCGGATACATATCGGATTTGGACCACATACCCAAGTGGCCTGGGTCGCATTTGAAAAGATCGGATCTGTGTCGTTTCAGCCTGCAGTGTGAATGTAGCCTATGATCCTATCCTGTCCTATTCATGGTAATGTTAGCCGACTCGTGGACATTGCGTCATCACGTGCTGTAGTAGGGGGGCCCGCCTTGATAATCCTGCATATAGGGCCCGTTGTTGGCTTGTTACGCCACTGACTTGAAGTATACTTCTTTTTTTGTATGGGTAAATGTGAGCATCAGAATGCTGATGGCTGCTTTAGAAACAACGCTCATTAGTTCATGTTAATAATATCTGATATTCAGCTCCTTCTGTCGCCACAGTGACAGAGAGTTGAGGCTTATTTGCCCTCTTCCTGAAGTGTAATAATCAGTATCATCTGTATTGACCAGTTGTGTCACATTATGTAGCGACTACTCTTTCTATCAATTCAAAACTATTTATTTATTGTATTCTGTCAGCAAAAGTATTGGATAATAGGCAAATAGGATAAAATAAACGTAAATGATGACTACAAAGTCTATTCCGAATGTTTACAAATTTCTTCAGTTGCTCCTACAGAGTTTGTGAAGACTTGAATGAGGTCCTACTTTGTTGAAATTCAATCTATTATAGTAATTATTGATTTAGCAGCCCTTTTCTGTCTCAGTGGGCAGTTCTTGTCTGTAACTGGCTTTAACATACTTTATTGTCATAAACCAACCAAGTCAGCTGAGAGGAATGAGACCATCATGTGGTTAATATTGGAGCTTTGTTGATGTGTTTTTTAATCCTCATGGACAAAACAATGGGAAAAATATTTCCTGAACAACTCTGAAAAAGTGAGCGGTCACTAGGGGCTTTCGCACCGGAGGAACCTTTTCATAGTTCCTACAACTATTGCCGGAAGTTCCTGGATTTTGGCATGTTCACACCACAGGAACTGGGAACGATTCAGTTCTAGGAACTCCTTTTGGAGGTAATAATTGAGCTCCTACTTCAGAGTAGGTCTAAACCATCACTAAAGGAACTACCAGTGACGTTAGTTTGATTGGCCGAACGCACGCGAAACACCAGCACCCGCCATTTAAAAAAAAGCTGTGTAAACACACAGATTATAGCCTATATATTTACTCCACAAACTAACTCTATGAACAAGGAAAACAGTGATAGATGAAGCTCTTAACCTTTACACTAAGGAGAAAATCCAACGCAACTTTGAGGGGATCAAGCGAAACTTGATTATGTATTTCTGCTTAGCTAGCAACATTACAGTCTACTTTCTATGTATAACAGTTCTATCTAATAGCGTATTAGACAGGACTGTTGGACAGATCGTAAACTAATGAACACAGAGCACATTGAGCACTGTTTGTTTGCTCAGTCTCTGGCGTTCCCAGCGCAGTCAAAATAAAAGTCACAAAAACAAGCTTGGCTTACGTCAATGTGAATGCAACCAGAATGCAACCTAAGGGAACCATTAGTTCTTTCCACTGCATACAACAAACAACAGCCATCGGACTGGAAGTCATCCATTTCCAATGGAGAGTAGTATGTATTATGTATTATGTAGTAATATGCATATAAGGAAATTTCGGATGTGTTGAAATAACTTCTGCGGCTAGACCGTATGCGACCGGCCGACCGGATGTGATGAATTTTAATCAAAACTATGAGCGTGAAGCTAGAATTACCAATATTTTAACACTTTAACGTTATTCTGTAGACCCTATTCCTGTAAAATGGCGGTTATTAATAATTATGACAGAAATAATTATTTTATAATGACTAAATCAATATTTATGTTGATTAGCTCTATAAAATCTACTATGTTTTTATTTTAGATGTATTGAGGGTCAATTGTTTTGTGTGGATATACTCATCCATGCATTACATTAATTAAAATCATTAATTTTACCATGGTGAATAAGCCGAGGGTAACGGTTGCTTCACGAACAATTGACCCTTCGCAGGGAGTTTGATTGACAGGCGATCTGACCAATCATAATCCGCCATCCGCCGAATCTGACGTTTAGTCCGACAAAGCAGTCAGGAGAGTTAGTAGATATAATGTCGGTGGCCTTGAAACTTGATAAACGGTGTGTACTACTGACGTCTTTCCGCGGTTGAAACAACATTCCTTCTGATGTTCATTCATGTTTATTTGATGATATAAATGAACTAGAAGGAAGAGATGATCGGTTCCCGACCAGCTTTAACTGAGCCGTACAGTGATCTGTCAGACACATTCAAGAGCCACAAAACGGCATTTATTGTTTAAATTTCTTACAAAAATTACCAAATTTGAAAGTTGAGACTTTGTTTCATAAAGTAACTTGCTCTGTCATATCGGTCGACGTGTTGTCAGTGTCCTCTCTGCTCCGCAATATATTTTTCACTGCGTGAGAACATGATGTGTGGCGTGAGAGCGGCGTGGCTTGTCGAACACAGCAACAGTCACTAAAAGGGGCGGGTCTTTGCGAAAAGTCAATTTCAAATTTCAAAAAGTCGCTCTCACCTGTCGACTGTCTCTCTGAGACGAAGAGGAGGAGGACGCGCTCTTGTGGGTGGGGGTGGAGCTTTTGTGTAAAGGGGTGGAGCTCTTGTGGATGGGCGTGGCCCCCTTCTCCTCCACGCTGGTGGCTCGGCTGTGATGACGAGACATGATAGCGGCTGCTGTCCACCTTCTGCTCTCTCTCAACCTTTTTATTTAGTGTCTCTTCTTGTCCCTTCAAAGCACAGCATGACCTTTGAATCCTTGTGCAGCCAAACGATTGAGCGCTTTCACCTGAAACACAAACGGGAGGAGGAAATGAGAGTTAGAAACATGGTGACAGAGAGGTCAAAGAGGTCATTACGGGTTTAAAGATGTCAAATTTATCATGGTTCAGTTTTTATATTGGCTTTATGGTCACGGTTTCAATTCATTAAAGATTTTATGTCGCAATCTCTGATGCACCAGGTAGGAAATATGATGCGATAACACTGTATTGAATTTCTTTAGCTACAATTATAATAGAATTATAAAACAAATTTAAAGTCCCCCTGTGGTGAAAATCCAGCTTTTAATGTTGTTTATATGTCCATGTGGTGTTCTTAATATGCTTTAAGACAAACCATGTGTAAATTCATAAGTCGACAGCATTGCTGAGTATTTTCTCCTTAAAGGCACACTATGCAAGAATTGTACCTTAATATAACAGCTTCAAAGTCATTTCGGTGGTAAACAAACTCATAGTAGGGCGAATCATCCTGGTAGTAAAGCTTGGGGGGGACAACCCCTGGAAAAACCAGCAATGCAAGTTTGAGAGGAGCGCCCCCGACAAATCTCGCGAGAATCACGAGATGCTTTACGGCAACGACGTCACACACATCAACAACAACATTTGAAGCACGAAGACACTTGCGCGCATTTCAGACGTGATACTCGACGATGGAAAAAGCAAAGAAAACGCGGTCGGAAGAGACTAGGAAAAGGAAAAGAGAATCTGACCGCGTGAGGAACCGGACAAGAGTCCCACTCGGTCGGGCTTTCACTCGTTGGCGCGAGCTAAAAAGCAGCGCTGGATGCAACAGTGATGCTGACCTGGCGATCTTGTTTATGGACTAGTAAGTAAATCTTTATAAGTTTGTGTGCATTTTATTTTGTGATTTCACCGGAATGAATAGTCTCCGCAACGGCGATAGATTGAAGAGCGCGTCCAAGTAAAGACTGCGAGACACTGATGACACTGACACTGATAGCAGCGGACACGAGCGCTCAGGATGAGTTCAAAAACACATTTTAGCGCTAGATCTCTTATTTAAAGGCACACTATGCAAGATTTGTACCTTAATATAACAGCTTCAAAGGGTATCAAAAGGGTATCAGCCCGTGAGTGTAGAGACCAGTCTATGGCAGACGCTCAGTGTGAGTGGCATTTATGACAGTAACGTTAAATACAAGTACTCCACAGCGACTCTAGGGGTCGCTGTTTGACAAAAACGAAATTCCTGCATAGTGTGCCTTTAAAACTGCAGTGAACCACCATGACGTCACAAACGACCTTGTAACCAATCAGATCAACGTGTGATCGTCAACCAGTGGATCTCTGAGCTGAGTGAGTGAGTGGAGGCGGGGCTCATTTGCATATTCACAGAACCACATCTAATAAATGAGGCAAGGGTGTCGAGTTACATTCAAGCAATTTTTTTTCAAGAATAAAAGGATTTAAATATCATGTCATTTTGGTGATCAAAGATGAGTTTTAAGGGATAAAATGATTGACTACAGGGGGACTTTAAATAAAATACATTTAACAGGGCTTGGTGATATAAATTACTTATATTACAAGTAAATTATTTAAAAATATATTTTTTTAAAAAACAACTAAACTTCACCCAGAAGAAGCATTTGTGTGTTTTATTCTCAAAATGTTAATTCTTGAATATGAAATAACTAACGATGACTTCCATATTATGATAATGACTTGTTTCAACTTATCGGCTTTTCTGTCATTTATTAATAAATCAAGCAGCTCGTCTAGTCTCTTCAATGTCAGGAAGTTCATATTGCCACAGCAATGAATTGCACAGCTTATGAATGAGGGTTGGAAATTCGATGATCATTGATCAGAGATCTCATCCAATCTGCATCGAGCAGGACTCATCATGTTTTTCGCCCTGTCAGTGTCATTAAGAGACAGTCTATGGGCCGTACGACAGTCCTTGAGTTACAGGCTTCACTAGGGTTGGGGATCACAAAGAATTTAACGATTTAATTTCTACTTAATTATTCCATTATTGATTCTTCTAACAGACCTATGCTCCAGTCTTCATGCAAAACAAAAACAATGATATTTTAGTTGCATGTTTTATTGTTTCTTTTTCTAATATTATTTTTAAAATGCTATTTATAACAATGAAATTGTGTTCAAAATCCATGGCGCCAATTCACTAAAAGTCAAGGCGTGGCAAGGTCAGATGACATCATCCAATCTAACAATATCATGTGACAAATATCAATTCAATTAGGTGTAGAGTGACAGAAGAGAGAAAGACAAAACTGCAGTTAAAAATTAACCAACAGCATCAAATTAGAAACAATCATGCACTGTAGCTTTGGATTTAACCTGGCAACTGCTGATATAGCCTATTATCAAATTTAAAAATAGCTATTTTCACCTCTTACCTTATGATTTTACAAAAAACAAGAAATTACTAACTTTTGCCTAGCACAAAGTTTTGTCGCAAAGCGAGTGATTTACTCACAATGTTGACGGCTGTCCAAAGTGACGTATAGATGCGAATACCAAATACCAAAATTTCAATGATAGAGTAGAAGTGGAATTTTTTTTCTAAACATTAGTTTTATCCTTCTGAAAAAAAAGTACACTTTAGCATACTTTTAAAAAGAGTACCTATTACGTAAATAATATACTTTAAAAGAATATACTTAAGTGTGAATGTTTTAGGACACTTAAATGATTGTTTAAAGCAATTAAATTAAAATATATTATATTTCAAATGCTGCCACACCCCTGAAATATTATGAAGACTTAATGATTTAATATGTACCTTAAGGAAAAGCTTTTAATTTGACATTATTTTTTAAAAGTGTACTTAAGTCTGTTAAGGAACAGTCATGATAGTGCTCTCTTTAAGTACACTTAAGTGGCCTTTTATTTCATTAATATTATATTGTCTGCAAGTACATTTGAAGTACACTACAAATGCAAATTCAATACAATTAAGGGCACCTCTTTTTCACACGGGTAATTAGTCAAGTGCTCCTAGAAGAACTGTTTTGGTTAATAATAGTACGGGCAACTCCAGGCTTCTTCAAGAGATGCACTGTATAAATGTGCAGGTGTTTCGAAGAGGAAAGAATAATGTCGGGGGGTTTAGGACATTCTGTGAGTACAGTGTGTAACTGTCGATGTGTGTATGTGGTATAGTCTCTGCATGAGTCTTCATGCAGCAGTATTGATTAGTCATGCAGTATGGAGAGACTTTGACCAGCCTAATTAGACCCAAAGGAACACACACACACACACACACACACAGTCATCCTGATAGCTACAATTTGAGAAAAGCTGTTTCAATAGTGGGCACAGTTACAAGTGAGATAACAGGATACATCTGTACTGGCCTTCCCAACCCAAACATGCTTAGCAAGCACTCTGGGGAAAACACAAACAGTACATGAACACACACATCTATAATTTAAGGGCTTCCACCCCCTCCTCCAGCACATTAACTGCGCCGCGGGAGCCCGGGGGGAGACGCGGGGAAACCTGCATCACATGCTCAACCCGCCACATGAAGTGATAATGTTTCCTCAACAAATTTATACTCGCCATTTTCCCTCAGCAGCAGCTTCACACGCTGATAAATGAAACCTGCACTGAGCCCAGCTAAAATCTTAATGATTTGACTGATACAATGAATTGAAACCACAAACTAGTTTTATTGATCTGTTTTCCTCTTTGCTTTTAGGTCTTATCACACTTTACACCAGTGAGAAGAAAATACACATACACACACAGAGAGTGAATGTGTGAAACACATCGGATATTGTGGCAGCAGACTCTCTGGAGACTGTCCAGTAAAGTTGCCTGAAGCTAATTATCAGGCTTATGTCCTGTTTTATGTGTTTTAAATTTTACAATGGGTTGGTTTTTGCTGTTTTCTGTTTCCGTTGCTCCTCTTTCCTGCTTAGTCTCCTAGGTTACTCATTGTTTGATTATCGTTTGCACCTGATGTTCATTTAGTTGATTGGTTTGCTCTTGTATTTAATGCCGTGTTCCAGGCAACCTGTAACCCGTGTTTTTCCAACCTTTTACCCGTGAAAGTGCACTGGAACGGCAGTCAAACCCGTGACTTCCCACCCGTGAACTCGTACTAGATCGATGTACTCCCAGTTACGAGCTCTGATGTCACATAGCCCGCAAAACCATACAAAACGACAATGGCAGCCCCTACGGATGCAGTGTTTCTGCAGGCAGTACACGGTGAGAATACACTTTAGGAGAATATAACGTTAACTAGTTTTCAGTCCATTGAGTGCAAGGATAAATTAATACCAAATACATTTCCAAATATACAAATAAAGTAAAATAAAAGGTATAACAGCTTATCTTGCCTTATGTGCCGTTTTTCCTCCGTTTCTCTCAAATAAACAAGGAGTAAGCACCTTTGGCGACAGAAATTATTACAAATGCGCATAGGCCCCGTAAGGTCCGCCATGCTGGTTTGTTTACATCTAGCTACCACAATTCCTTGCGCTCAGGTAGTTTGGCGTGACTGGCCTGGAACGCTACAAAGTCGTGGTTTGAAGTCGTGATTTACATGCTCAAAAACCTGCCTGGAACGCAGCATAAGCTCATCCTCATGTCCTCATCAGTACTAAGTTGATCTGTTCATGTTACTGACATTCTAGAGTGTTTTGTGAAGATTTGAGTTTGTTTTATAATAAAAGTAGCTGCTGTGCTGCATCTAGATCGTGCACACGTGACGCTACTGAAGGTCTCAGGACTTATTTTTACTCACCTTCACTGCAGTAATAAATGGACAGATTAGGACGTTCATTTGTTCAGTTCTTTCAAACTGAGGTGTAAAATGAACATCTCTTTTATCTCATATTATCTATTATCTTTCTGCTTTTAAACTCATGAGACCAGACAAGAGTGGACAAAAAATTGGCCTTATGTTCACAATATTGGTTAGTTATTACATTACCAACAAAATAATATCAAATAAAGTACATCACTTTCACTTACATCACTGTCATGTCAGATTGGCTTATGCATCATTATAGAGCTAAACTATTATTCAAACTATTAAAGTGTGAACAAATAGTATTTAATCATAAACTTGTTTTGATTCCATCTGCATCTGTACAGACACTTTCACTTTGATTAAAACAATTATTGTACCATGATAATCTGTTGTGTTTTTTAATGAAAAATATTGGTGCAAAAAAAAATTTTTAGTATTTCATGCTTTTATTCCATTTAGTTGCTCTGGATCAAGCAGATCAAAGTAGCAAACACTAGATCTAAAGACGAAATATTCCACCGCCAGTCAGAAGAGGAATGAGTGACGGAGGCCAGCAGGAACGTTTTACGAAGTAGATTATGATAAGCAAGGACACAATGCGCATTAGCCCAGAACAATATCATCTTCCCAGCAGCAGATGACAAATGAAGAAGTTGCTCACACACAAAGCTCCTTCTCCGTGACTGTACATTAGCACAACTCAAAATACACTGTGCTTAGATCCTCTTCAAAAGGGCTCCTAATGAAGCCACACACACACACAGAAAGAGGAAGGGACTCAACGGTGGCTACCGCAGTAACATGAGAAGTGGAAGAGAAAAGAGAGAAGTGCCCCATTTATATTCATGATTGGTAGAAATCTGGTACACTTCAGAAACAAACACTCAGCCAGCTGCACTACTTATGTAAGCATGCACTGCAGAAACAATGACTGTTTTCAAACAGGTTTCCTGAACGTTTTCCATCGGTTGGACTCGTTTCGCCCTGAAGAATAGAGAGCTGCAGGATGACGTATTACAAGCGAATTTTAGCACTTCCAGTTCCATCGTGCTGAAGTCAATAGGCTTTTTGAAATGGGACTTTGATTCAATGGCTAACACAAGCTCAATATATTTTCTCATTTTTATACTAAAGACATAAAATACATCAGCAATTGTTAAGGCGGTTGTTAATAAGCATCTAAATGGGACTAGAGTTTGTCGGGGGCATTAAACAACATGATTTTGGCAGGATTAAGTCTAAACATCATTAGGGGTGTAGCCTAACGACAGTCATTTTTATTTTGGGTGAACTTATAACACAATTATTGTATTGCGATATATGTGACACGACTCCTAATAAACGTACCATAAAGCAAACTTATGTAATTTATAATAAAGCACCGAACTCAACAAAAAGAAGTAAATAATGCTGATTGAGCTCCCCTTATTTCAATCATGACCGTTTGAAATAAATATTCATGCTTGAAACTGTTTAGATGCGAGTGTCAGTCATTGAAATGGTTGATGTGTAGTAGGGTTACCTGAGGACAGGAACAGAACAGCCAAGCCTATCAGACACCAGCGTAACTGAGCACACACACACACACACACACACACACATATATGACCTGTCTATCAAACTGACCCAACACAAAGCTCCTTTTCAAACACACAGGTGTTCAATTACATCTGATAAAGCCTGTTCTCCACAAGCAACAATCAGAAACCTCTAGCCTATAACTAATGCAACAGTTAACAACAGGAGTAATTACTCTCTAAACACAAGCTCTAATAAGAAGCCTTTAGGAAATGAATCTACATATCCATGCAGATTATAATTCAGAGTAATATATATCTAAAATCCAGTTACCCAAGAGTAGCTCAGGTAGAGTAACACACTGGACTCACAGCGAGTGTTGAATATTAATGTTCACTATACTAAGAATAAGGTATGGTGTAATAAAAGCGTATCCTGTGAGACTTCCCGTTGGGGTTCAACAAGGTGCTGCCGTAACGCTTATTCTCAGAGCTTTTTCAAACGAATTCCTGTTCAAGTGAGGCACTCCGGATGCGTTTCATTTTCGGATGCTCCCCAAGAACTGCTCAGTGAATTTGGTTTATCACCAGTCAGTAATTAGATTGATCTACAACAATGCACAATAATGCTCGAGGTTTCAGATCGGATGTGACGGAAAGTTAATTTAATAAGCGCTCTGACTGTGAGCCATTTGTGACTGATGAGTCTGCGACTTTGAGATCGAGTGGTTTGGACCGATTCATTCAAATGAAACGGCTCACGAGACTGGAACCGGTTCTGAATAAAGACTATTTTAAACGAGTGGTTCAACGGATCACAAAACTTATGTTTCGGGTCATATTACGGTTTTTGAGTCACGGATCGGATCATTTTTCAGATCATAAATATAAATACAGTATAATAGTTACAAATAGAGTAAGGTCTAACTGTAGTATTCAAGTACAGAAGTGTAATAATTAGGCCTAAATGTAAAATAACACTATAGTGTTAAATGAAATATAAATGAATATGTGTTTTTCTGTAGGCTTTGTTTTGTTGTTTGATTAACATTAATGACAGAGACAGCATCAGGTATTTAAAGGCTGCTGTCACTTTAAGACCGAACGCACTGATCCAATATACTGATACACAACCGATTTCTTTCTTAACTGTTTACGTTCACTTCAGACATAACCGACTGTGTTTACGAGAATACCTGCTGAGTCGGGTACTTCGCTCGACATCATTGTGTGTGTTTGTGTCAGTAGCCTTTGCTATGTTTCACTCGCTTCACTTGAAACGGGCCTCGCGATTGAAGCACATGCAGGGATGCAGTTTAATGTCTAATGAATTTAATGTGAACTGAGCCGATCTGAGACGCTCAAAAACACAGACGTATTTAATAAAAATAAAATGGAGAAGAGAAGAACATATCCTGAGCCATGAAAGCTAAATTAGATCCCTCCTGTTGACCAATCACATTGGCTAGTCAAGCCACACAAGGCTAATTTCTAACCATTAACCTAATTTATGGAGAAGAAACACATTTTATATAAACGCCATTTTATTTATACAAATTTTGATAATTAGCTACTTGATACCCAACCCTCTAAGAAATTCCCCAAATGAAATAAAGAATAATTTTTTTTTTGTTAACTTTTTCCATTAAATGCATCAGTAACATTTTAATTCTTTAAGCTTCTCTCATCACAGCATCTGATGTATAATTTCCCTTGACTCAGCACAATCCTGCCAGCCGGGAATAACGGAAAACCCTTCCTTCCACTGACACTGTTAACGGGAAATTGGGTTCATTCTTCCATTCATGTCACATATTCGACTCCAGGTTTTCCGTAAACCATCCCTCAGCACAATGGAGATTGATGAAGACCTTTAGAGAATGTTGTTGTACTAAGCAAACCCCCCACACAATGAGTCGGTCACTGTTGGTGTGAGGTGTGTGAGGGGCCCACGTGCCCCATACTGCGAGTTACAGCCATTTAAGACCTCGTAAATGTCACTGTGAGTCAGCTCTAGCAACTACACACAGTACAGGACTCAATAAGTGTGTCAGTTATTAGTGCTTTCACAATACTGCTATTTATAACTTTGATATACCTTGAAAAATATTCATATTCAATACCACAGGGAAAATTGCCATGTAGACATATATGATAATTTGGGTAATTTTGTTGAAATTGCTTTCACACCGCACAGGGAGGCTTTATTTAAAACGTTGAACTAAATTTATAAAAAAAAAGACAAGTCAGCTAATGAAATAAGAAGAAATAAACAAATTGCAAACAACAGCACGTATACACAATAGAATAAATAGACAAATGAAATAAACATGACTATAGTTTTTCAGTAGTATTCAGATAAGAAATACTACAGAAATTAAATAAAATTATCAAATGTATAGCAGTGGATAATGTTCATTGTAAAAATTAAATACAGATTAATGCTTACAATTAAAGTCTTTTTGTCTCCTGTTCTTTGATTAACATGACAGACAGACAGCAGGTTTATGAGGCTACTGTCACTTTAAGAACGAATGCACAGATCCGATATACTGTTACACATGCGTTTTCTTTCTCAATAATTTACGTTCCAAAACTAACTGTGTTTGCGAGAATACTTTCCAAGACGGCATTTTGACAGAGTTTTGTTTGTATTCGACCGTTTAAAGCAGTGGTTCTCAACCCTGTCCTGGCGTACCCCCAACACTGCACGTTTTCTTTGTCCCTATGAGCTGATGAGTTGAATCAGGTGTGTTTGATTAGGGAGACAAAGAAAACGTGCAGTGTTGGGGGTACGCCAGGACAGGGTTGAGAACCACTGGTTTAAAGGGATACTCCACCCAAAAATGAAAATTCTGTCATAATTTACTCAAACTCAAGTTGTTATAAACCTGTATGAATTTATTTCTTCAGCTGAACACCTATTTTGAAGAAAGAAACACATACAGTGATTTGAGGAATGTCAGACACCAAACAGTTAATGGTCCCTATTGACTTCCATAGTATTTTTCCATAGTCAATGTCAATCCTTGTCTATGCAGCTCTTGAGCAGCTCTCGATTCACAGTGGCAAATGCTTCGGAGAGATCAAAAAATGCCATGAAATGGTCCTGATGTTGTTCACTACATTTTAGACAGCCGAAAACTCATGAAAATCATGTCCACAGTACTTCCTGCAGGCCGAAAGTCCAGCCTATCCAAAACATGACTATCTGTCATGATTCTGCCATCATGTCCTTGATTTTTTCTTAGTCTTGTGGCAGGATCATGACAGACCCATGTTTTGTGTACAAGCGCATGGTCTGTTGTTTGGGCCATTTGCTTGTGTTGTCTCGTTATGTAACTCCGCCCCCTTGTTACCCTCGTCTTGTCATTATGT
Organism: Rhinichthys klamathensis goyatoka; assembly: GCF_029890125.1. Classification (NCBI taxonomy): domain Eukaryota; kingdom Metazoa; phylum Chordata; class Actinopteri; order Cypriniformes; family Leuciscidae; genus Rhinichthys; species Rhinichthys klamathensis. The sequence goes on from NW_026606813.1 coordinate 46,217, forward strand.
TCTAGTCAGTTTCACCTGTCCTCGTCATTAGTGTTCCCTATTTTATCCCCTCGTGTTTTCTGTCCTGTGTCGGTTCATTGTCAATCAATGTGTAACCAGCCTGTGTTTTGTACCATTGCTGAGAGTTCCTTGTCAAGTAAGAGTATTTTCTAAAGAGTTGTATGTATATCCTAGTTCTCAGTCTAGTTATTGTTTTGCTTGTTAGTCAACCATCCTTTCCTCTGTTTTACCCCCTCGTGGGTTTTGTTTTCCCTGTTTTCTGTTATAAATAAACCTTGTGTGTTTGCATATTGTCTGCAATTGGGTTCATCCATCACCATCATGACAACTATCAATAACTTACTAAATATAATATATACAGTTTTACTGTAATATTGCAGTTATTTTTAAATAGGATGTTAATATAAATATACAATAAGTACATGTTTTTGTTGGCATGTGTTTATATCAAACTCGTAACGGATAACACATGCACGCAACATATTGAAACATGGATGCAAAAATTTTCAGCGAATAGCATTATTTTAATTGGACTGTATAGAATACTTTAAATATAATTGATAATTTATGATTCTCTCATGGTGCTGTTCTTGTCGTGTTTGGAGATTGTCACCTTGTGCTGACTTTCATTGTACAGGAAAAATAGTTGCCGAAAGTCCAGCCTATCCTTATCGGTAAATCCACTATTGGTTGACCTCTACTCCCGGGTGAATTTCTCTCACAGCGCTGGACTTGGTGGCACTCACCAACATTTTTTGAGTCCCAAAGGCTTGAGCCAGAGTAAAGTCAAGTCCGAGTAAAAATGCATCCGAATGCGAGCTCGAGTACCCCAACTCTATTGATACGTATATCGGAAATTCATAATATCTTTTGATCAGTTAATTTCTGAGTTAATCAGTTAATAAAGGCTTAATTTCCTTCCCAGTTCAACTGGTGTAGGATTACAAAAAGATTGAATGTGCATATTTTAAATCAAAAAGGCTTCAGTGTTTTGAACTAATAAAAAATGTGTTCAATCAAGAAATCAGATGCTCCCAAGGTTTAAAAAAAAAAAATCAATAAAGTGCAATAGTGGCGGCACACTTTTTCCAGAGGCTTCACATTGATTTTTTTTCCATAGAATTTTTAAAATTCTCATAAAAATATTTTACCCATGGAATATAACCAACTAGCTCCAAGATAAATCACAACATTATCCAAAAAGACTTGATTCGGAATAAGAGAAACCAATGGTGCAATAATGCAAACCTATTCACTTCTAAAACTACTGATATTTCATGACAATGGCGTGATTATAAAAGTATGAATACAATGTTTTATTGGCTTTGTGGGTATGTTATAATTTTCATTTCCATGGAAACAGGAAAATTCTCTGATTGGTGATGGATTATGGTTAGTGTAGTTCTTTGGGAGTTTGACTATCAAACATAATCTTTAAAAAAATAAAGTGACATATGACATAAGTATCTTGGAAAACTTGAATGGTACTTTTCCACCAGCACTCTCGACAGCCGTGACTATATTCACAGTATATGAAAGCATCTCTGTACAGAATGAGTGTAGATTAAACTGTGTGGTGTGTATCAGACGCTGCATGTTAACAGCATATTTAATTATTAAAGTTGTTCTTCTGCAGTTATGTAGTTCAGTGGTTCATAAGGGCCACTGCCTCGGGAGAAAATCTGTTTTTGTGCCTTCCTCTTTTTTATTCAGTCTAAAATTATGGAGGATAAAGACCTAGAAAATCACATACTATATCCAATGATTGTTTGCTGATTTTAAAGGAAAAGTACACCAAAAAATTTAAATATATATCTTCATAATTTAGTAGTGTCATTTCAAACTTGTATGACTTTCCTCCTTGGAAGAGGAAAAGATATGTTTTTGCTCACTAAAAAGAGTCACACCAAGCTTGGCATTATCATTTTTTCCCAGCCATTTTAATGTTTTCCTATCCATAAAAATAACTCTGAGTCGCGAGACGGAAGGCAATGCCTCTGCCACGCTCGATGCGATCTGTGAGTGATCTGGCAATTAAAGCTGGATCTCTGTGATCATCACGACACCTGCAGTGTTTGCTAGGGCTGGCCTGACACTATTGATTAATCAATTTGAATCAATCTTCATTTATTTTGATGAACCAAGATCGACTGATCTAGTCTATGCTGTTTTCAGTAATGTCACTAAACATTATCTGCAGTGCCTGGCATCCATTAATCGCAATACGCTTTGTGTTATGTTACGTTTGATATGAAACAGTCTCAGCTTTCAAATTATATCAAAATAGCGTGACAGATTGCATCAAACAGTTCACTGATCATATCTTCCTCTTCACTAGTTACAGCACATAATCATGGACTCTGTTGTTCATTTTAACCTTAAATATAATAACATACAAACTGACAGGGTTCCCTGAGTAGATTACAGCATCGGTTCCCGACAGGGGGGTCGCGTCATATTTTGAAATGTTTTGAGCAATGAGCATTAAATAAAAGTCCTTAACTTTTTTCTGTTCAAAATGTATATAATGAGCGAGTTCTTCATGAATCCATTTTCAATCCGTGTTTTTGTCTTATCCTAAACCACTATGGTACACCTATAATAAGTGTTTACATTGGGACTATTTTACACTGGTTCGGATCGCTGCCGCTGCGGAGTAGCCCAGTGCCTGCGTGACTCGTCATAGACGTACAGAGAGAGAAGTAGTTCCGGCTGCAATGTTCTTCCGAAAGACGCATTATTCTGTTAATAAACGCAAGTTTATTATCGCTTGCTATAGCGCCAAAAGCGTAAAAAATAAAGCCTCACAAATAACTTGTAAGTACAGCAGTCATTTAGTAATAGCCTATATTCTTTCTTTTTTTTTACCTACACACCACTGTGAATATTTTTGTTTTTGTATTTCAAATAGGGCCAATATATAGGCTTCTCCTAGGCTTACGTTTTTAAATTACAAAGGGCCTACTGATGTTTTTGTCATTGTATTTTCAATATTATAGGCTATTATTTGTGCATAAACATATCTGGTTATAGTAAACATACCGTTTGTTTGAAAACAACATATTTTGTCATCATTGCTGCGAGCTTACAAGAGCGATAATATCATTAAATGTGAAGGGGGGCCCTAAAATATTTTCTTGGGAAAAAGGGGGTCCCAGACGAAAAAAGGTTGGGAAGCATTAGTTGAGAGATTGTTTTCCTTATGAAATATTGACATGTGCTGTACCTTATAAACAAATATTATATCGAAACGAGCTTATAAAAGCTTACAAATCTTACCTAGTAATATTTGTCATTAACAGTCCAAAACCTGACTATTAATAACTTACAAAATATAATAAATATAGTTTTTACTGTAATATTGTAGTTATTTTTAAATAGGATGTTAATATAAATATACAATAATTTAATAATTAAAGGTACAATATGTAGGATTTTTCACCACCAGGGGTCGCTAACCTCTCACAATAACAAAGGCGTATATGGATGACGCAAAGCATTAAGCGGAATTATGGATCTTGTCGTCAAGCTGATGGATCTTTTATGGATGAGTGAATACATTGATGTTTTTAACATGACTGTGATATGAAGCAGGGCGCGATTGCTAATGAGAGACGTATACTAGCGCCACACGCAACGCGAGTCCCACGGATATAAAGGAATAAAGACATTTCCTTCTACCGAAACTACACGCAAGTGCTTTATTACTACTCACACGGGTCAGTTTATTAGACGAATAAAACTTGAGGTAACGCAGCGCTGCTTCACTCGCTCTAACAGTTACACTATCACACTAAACGGCATTTGAGTGTGTTGAATGTTGTTAGTTAGGTTGTTTGTTGGCTATATGAGACTAGCAGTAAGCTAGATCAACATTAGAATAAAATACAGATCATATTCTAACATTTCATCATGTTGAACTAAATATCATTGATTAGTTTTGTGTACATTTGCTCACCTGTCTAATAAAGTACATGCAACACTCGCGTCTCTGTCAAGTCAAAGTTAGTCGCGCACGTGGAGCTCTCGGCATCTCGAAAGATTTTGATCTTCGTTTTAGTCCTCTTTCTGTCTCAAAGTCTGCTTGGCATGGTCCATAATGTTTAAACAAAACAACAACAGCGTGAGCGTCCTGCTAGGCATAACCCAGTTGCCCACGTCTGTCGCCATGGTTACTATGGCAGTACGAGCGTAACCGAGGGTAACGCGGATATGACGCCATTGACTGGCGACTCCTCACCCCTGCTCACACGTCCCGTTTCCTTGGTTAAAATCGCAATTTCCTCACGATTTACAAATAGTTGGAAACATTTGCGATATTGTAAGTAATCAACTAAACAAAATATATAACATTGGCCTAGTGGTTTTTGGATATTTTACTGCAAAAATCCTACATATTGTACCTTTAATAGTGTAAGTACATGTTTTTGTGGGCGTGTCTTTATTTCAAACTCGTAACGGATCACAACATGCGCTTTTTTAACATATTGAAACATGGATGCAAAAATTGTATGGGTTTAGAATACTTTACTTTAAATATAATTGACAACTTATGGACGACTTTTATGATCCTCTCATGGTGCTGTTCTTGTCGTGTTTGGAGATTGTCACCTTGTGCTCACTTTCATTGTACAGGAAACAAGTGTGATAATTATATATAATCTTCTTTTGTGTTCCACAGATGAAAGAACTTCCTTTGGGAATGAGATGAAGGGGAGTAAATGTTCATTTTCAGTCGCTTATTATTTCTCAACTGTGCCGGTTCTGAGAAATGCTTGTTTTCAAGAGCCTCCACTAAAGTCCCCGATGTTGAGGAAGCTGTGGGTAGAAGAGGCCTTCTGAAGTCTCTAATCGGCACCATCTTTCGATCAGTTCCAGGCTGTTATGTTTGCTGTATCTCACCAGCTGTTCCTCCTCCTGTGTTCATGCAGATTAGTCACAGAAGCTTATGAGGCCAATCGCCGCTGTGTTCATCGCTGCCACTTCCCAAGCTGTACAGAGGGTCAACCGAGGTGCAGAGAGATTAGAGAAGTGCCATCTCAGCCTCACAAGCTTTCCTGTCAGCTATGAGTCTCTTCTCAACGGTCCTCAAGGGTCGTCAGCTGAAAGCAGATTACCAGAATAGCTCCCATGGCGAGTTGATTCCCATCTTCAGTTTATAGCTGAGCAGTTGAGGAACTTCTTTCTTTTCTTACTTTTTCCAAGGCTGTTTAACTTCATGTACTGTAGACAAGCTTCAAATACAGCACCATCAAAAATAAAAATAGCACCATAAAAGTGGTCCATAAAACCTGTGTGCTATTTAGTCATACAATAGCTTTGTGTGAGGATCTGACAGAAATTGAATTCTGTTCCTCACAAATAGCTGTTATACGTCTTAAAGTTTCCCTGTAGTCAATCATTTTATCCCTTAAGACTCATCTCTGATCACCAACATAACATATTTAAGCGTTTTTTGCTAGAAAAAATGTCGTCAAGTCTTAAAATAGCTTGAATGTAACTCGACACCCTTTCCTCATTTAGTATACGCGGTTCTATGAATATGCAAATGAGCCCCGCCTCCACTCACTCACTCAGCTCAGAGATCCACTCATTGATGATCACACGTTGATCTGATTGGTTACAAGGTCGTTTGTGACGTCAGAAACACCAGCGATTTCAAACCGTGTTTTTGAGACTGTCTTTGGTTCACTGCAGTTTTAAGGAGAAAATCCTCAGCAATGCTGTCAACTTATGAATGTTTGCACATGGCTTGCATTAAAGCATATTAAAAACACCACATAAACATATAAACAACATTAATAGCTTGATTTTCACCACAGGGGGACTTTAAGATACTTTTATGGTGACTTTTTGTCAAGCTCAAGAGTGTCCGTCCCATGCCAAACATCACAGTTTGTGTTTTACAGACGAAAGGTTTATCATGTACTGGTTCTCCTTTGGGAATGTATTTGGTTCTCTCAAAAACCCATGATGTCAGTCTATGGAAGTGATAGCAGCTTTTCTTTTGGACTGATGTGGCTGCGCTGGTCTATCTTGCTCATTTCTGTTTGAATGAGATCACTCCAGTGAAACCCCACACAGGTGCATGAGAATATAGGCAGTCTACGTTTAGTCTTCTCTAGTGTGCAATCCTTGCTTTAGGTAGCCTGGTTAAAACCAGACCATTCTCAGTTGTAACTGAGTTATGGTCTGGCAAAGCGTCATAGACAAATCATTTCCAGAGGGGCGTCACCAACGGACGTCGCGGATAGACCTAAACCCAATCAGAGCGATGAAGGAGATGACGTATGCAGAGCGGCGGAGACACATCTCCGAGTGTTGTTCTTTGCTTGGTTTTTAACTAAAAGGAAACGTTCAAATCGCTTAAAACAGACGCGATAGCTGATTGGAACGAGTGATGTTCGACGGCGGCATCCATCTTTGTAATGTAGGCTACAAAATCCCAGCGCTGTCGTCATCGTGTAAAGCCCGCCCCAACGCTTCTGATTGGTGCCGCGATTTCGGCGGATTGGAAATGGGTTTCAATGAGCTCTTTGCCAGACTAACTTTCAGAGCAAATCTAAATTTGCCGGAAGTTGTCTGGGTTTTCCCAGGCTATGCTTTAGGTTCACTTTCTTATAATCTGCCATTATTGTGAGAGGCCTCTGGACGCCCTCTCCACCCTGATAATCTGTTCAGCAAACCTCTCCCACACACAAATGTATGGATTATTATTACAATGGCCATTATAAGAATGGCTTCTTTATGAAAAAAAAGTTTCCAAACAAGATGAACATGATTTTAGCTACAATATCACATTATTCAGAACACATTAGCCGTCACAACCACTCATAACACAAACATGGACTATTGGCACTAATCAGATTTTCATCTGAAAAAATAGAAATGTAGTTTCTCTGTAGTTTCAAACTGATCCGCATTGTCAGGAATTGTTTTACATGGCTAATCCACTGTGAAAACAACACAGAGGTTGGTCCTTGGTTATTTGGACCAATAACAGGGTTTTATCCGATGTGTTATACGAAGAGCACAGGTGTGTGAGGGATGTTGCATTGAGAGATGTGTAAAGCCTCACGACAGGAGGTTGAGCGAGGCCAGCGATCTCACGCTGCTTCATCAAAGACACAGTTGTGCCCTTTATCAAGTCGCTAACTAAATCATCCAAATAATCCCAAGGCAGGGACCGATTGGGAATCGCTTTAGGTGTCATTTACACCTGATGTTAAAGGTTGGGCAATTTGTTTTTTACTGTCCCTAGTGAAAAAACCTATACACCAAAATCTATTTAAAATACATTTATTTCATACTAAGTATAGTACAAATCCATTAACATATGTACTGACATATCGCTTAAGACTTACTGATATATATATTATAATGAAACTTTATTTGGAGTACTTCTTTATCGCACAATGCACATTTCTTAATATTACGCCTAAATGTGTTTTAATATCATTATTAGTAAAGACTGGGAGAGTATGATCTCTGTATAATATCAGTCATTAAACCTGAAGTATACTTGCAAAAGTTTCACTTTAGCACAATCAAATATAATTTAGTAGCACTATTTCTGGATTATTAAAGTACATTAAGTACAACATTAGTTGTGTAAATTGAGCAGACTTTAAGTATATCAATTGAGTACACCAACAGTACAATTGCAGGGTATTTACATTAAATAAATATGTAAATGTATTTGTAATGTACTTAGCATTAAATTAATGTATTTCAAATTTATTTTAGTACATTTATTTTCCACTAGGGTTGAAACTCTCTTCACATCCTGATAGCAATCAATAATAGAAGTGGCATACACATTAAAACATGTACTTTTGTGGAAGTCTCAGGACCAAAACAATTTTCGTCCAATCACTGCATTCGGTCCGAGAGCCACAAACAAACAGCAGTTCAGTTCCTCCTGAACCGACACCATGAGCTTACGCTGCGTTCACGCCACGTCATAGCCGTTTTCACGAGAGGGAAACCTGTGACGTTACACACTATCAATCAACGCTGAAATGAATCTGCAGCAGTCAAGAGGTACAACTCGAGAGTTTACGTTCATTATGATTTTAATGCTATGTTAGGTAATTTAACGCCGTTTCATGATGCTTTGCTGATGTGCGTTTGTGTGTTCTGGACGAGGCGTTTACTTGCGTGAGGGCGGAGCTACCTGTCAATCACATGAGATCCACCAATAGCAGACCACAACCATCCAATCAATTCCACACAGACTAAATAAAGCCCCGCCCACATTTGTTCTTGTTCTAGAACCCGTTTACTCGGATAGACGCCACAAATAGAGAAGAAAAGACTATCACAACATCTGCTTCATGCTGACTTACACAGAAACAGAGGAAATGGAAATGAGCAACACACCGTAGATGATGTATGAGGTGTCATTTGGAGAAGGTCATCAAACTAGAATAAAAATAATGGATTCCTGATATATAAGGCATCCAAATTTGCTTTGTCATTCAAGACACAAGAGACAAAACTTTCAAAACACAAAACTTCCTAGCCTACTCAGTCCAGCTAAAACTGATGAAACAGCTTGAACAGAACTTATGGATGTCAGACAGATGAATACAGTACATCTGAACACACACACACACACAGTACATGTCAATGATGCCTGATAAGTGTTCAGAAACTCAGCCCGTCACAGTGAGGTTAGAGTAGATATGTTTTAGTAGCTAGCTAAATGTCACAATCTAATCTAATGCAGGAGTTGCAAAGATTATTAAGTTGATGTTATTAAAGGATAGAGCAGCAAAGTCTTTAAGACACCCAACAGCAAATCTGCAGCTTGTGAGTAAAGGTTCGGTCATATTAAATATTGGCCAAATATTGCAGAAAAAATACTCTATTGTGAATAGCTCTCATGCAGAGATCCAGATCGCAGGGATTCCTGATATAATCCGCCGGAGTTGAGTCGCACATTAAGTTCAGCAAAAATGCTGTTACGGATTTTATTTATTTTTTGCTCAGCATGCCGTTCGTCCCCACAAGATAAATAAAGTAAGTGGGTAACGTTCGATGAATTAAAATGACATGTTCTGAGCACAATTAAATCAGTTTTATATGCGGTTATATATATGAGGTTCATGTTTGAGCTTATTAGGAACAACAGATGTCAAATGGAACTATTCCTAATAAAATCATTTGAGCAAAAAAATAAAGTTTACACTTGTTTACATGCAGATCATTAGTTCTTTTCACGCTTAATTATTAATTATTTTTTTAATGTTTTTTTTTTTGTTCAACTGCGTATGTTTTTTGTGGTACACTGTAATGAAATCCATCTTTCAATACAGAGAAAAATAATAATTTTTAGAAGATGCTTCAACCAAAAAATAAAAATGTCATTATTCACTCCCTGATATGATGATAGATGATATTTCGAATAAAGCTTATTAAATTAAAGCTGCAACAGTCGAGTGCATGAAGTGTCCAACATCCACACTTCATTTTTTTTTGGTTAATAATTTAGTGTATTATCCGGGTATAAGTGTAATTTCCAGTGTGAACACACTACTCACACTATTAATACTTTATATTTATAAGTCATAGAGTAGTGAACAAGTACGTGACTGAGAGACACTTCTCAAAATATCTTCTTTTATGCTCCATAGAAGAAAGTTTTGTGGATACTATAAAAATAGCATTTTTTTTCAGTCTTTTCAGTCAATTTAAAATGTAGTAAATGTTGAAATTAACAAACTAACAGTGAATACTTCTACAATATTTATTAACCTTAGTTAATGCTAAAATTGCACTCTTATTGTAAAGTGTTACCTTATTTCATATAGATCCAAAGAGTCATGCTTAAACAAGGCCAGAGGATTAAAAATACATAAATGTAGACCAATTTTGTATAATCTCTCACTTTATTTGCTTCTATTTTAGAGCACTTGATGATTATCTAATCAAAAAAACAATATTTTGTAGTGATAAAAAAAGAACTGAGTGAAATCGAATGCGTTTATGTTTCTGTCGGCTACATGAACACATCGATGTTGAGAACGCAATCGCGTCACTAGCTTTAAATATGCAACTTCGCCACCAATCAACTATCGGTACCGATATATCGGCAAAACCGGGAATCAATCGACCTCTAATAATGACCAACACAATCTACCAGGTAGCGTCTGGTTTAAGACGGGCTTTTTTGGGCTGTAAATAACGGTGCAAATACCAGTAAACTGACTAGCGGAAACTTTAGTAAATCAACTTGCGTGATCCATTTAAATACTCTCCTCCCATACATCGTGCGCCTGAAAGGGAAACTCCTACAAATGCATATATGCAATAAGATCAGCCGCAAAAATAACCCTTCCACGCCTTTCCAGTGCTCATTTCTCACTGCGTGTCTTTAGTAAATCCTGACAGTAGTTTTATAACGCCCAAACAGGGTTTACGCTGGCGCAAGCCTTTAGTAAATCTGACCCCAGGTGTGCGAACAGTGCTTTTATCAACTTGCTGCCTCCACCTGGTCAACACAGCAGCAACAACAAATTACAATAGAACTGAAAATTTGATTGGCTCCAAAATCACCGTAACAAATCATTTATGTTTTTAAATTTTCCCAACTAACAACAAGTGGGCTTATAAGGTCACATGTCCCCTACACATTAAACTAAGTGTGTGAACAGAGCTTTTCTCGACCTGTGTGTGTGGACTTCACTGGCAGAGCATGTAACACTACAGTAAACACAGAGGCAGACAGGGAACAGATGGACACACTAATCGACCTGCTGAACCGGCTCAGACCAGCCCCTTTAAAGCAGGATAATGTCCCGGGGAAGACACGCGAAGAATCAAGCCGCTGCGTGAAAACTCGGGATTAGAGCGAGGTGCACTGGAGATAAAACTCATTACTTTTATTGATCAGGATGTAGCTTTTGTTCGAGCGTGGGACGGCCAGGATCCTAGAGCGGCACATTTACAAAAACACTGCTAGGCAACTCCAACACAGCACACTCATTAGTGGTGTTTACTGAGACAACATCACTATTACTACATACATGCTCGGGCTTAGTGTGTGTGTGTGTGTGTGTGTGTGTGTGTGTGTGTGTGTGTGTGTGTGTGTGTGTGTGTGTGTGTGTGTGTGTGTGTGTGTGTGTGTGTGTGTGTGTGTGTGTGTGTGTGTGTGTGTGTGTGTGTGTGTGAAACCCATAACTGATGGAAAGTTCACCCCAAATGTTTAAGTGTCCTTCCAAACCTGCATGATATACTTGCCTTGCCTTGGAAACTATAGGCTATCTAAAATAGTTGTAGTACTAATTTACTAAAACCAAAACAAAGAACAAAAAACATAAGCTAATAACATAAAAATGGCAAAAGCATCAATTAATAAAACTTAAATTAAAATTCTGTGATTTTTTTTTTTTTAAATGTAAAGGGTTTTTGCACATTTAATGAAAGTCAATGGGGTCTGACAGTTTTGAAGTACTCATTTACTAAAACTAAATTAAAGAACAAAAAACAAACTAATAAAAATGACAAAAGCACATCAATGACTAAAACGTAAATTCTGTGGAAAATATGAGAATTCAAAATTCTGTGGGGAAAAGAAAATATATATTGTTTCTGACATAGTTTTGGACCCCATTGACTTTCATTGTATAGAAATCTTTCAAAACATCTTCTTTTGTGTCCCACAGAAGAAAGCAAGTCATTGGTGTGTGTGTGTGTGTGTGTGTGTGTGTGTGTGTGTGTGTGTGTGTGTGTGTGTGTGTGTGTGTGTGTGTGTGTGTGTGTGTGTGTGTGTGTGTGTGTGTGTGTGTGTGTGTGTGTGTGTGTGTGTGTGACTCATTCTGCCCCGTCTGTGCTAGCGACACGAATGATGTGTGTCGTGTCGAGGAGCGCTCTATGATCACTTCTCCAAGCGATTAGTGAGTTACTCCGTTCCTCAGTCACCATTACAGGTGCTTTTCTGACTCTAAACTCTGCGTGTGATTGGCCACTCAGACGGTGTCCATGACGATGGCATTCCTGTCCCAGCGTCCTGCATAATTAAAGGAGCCAGTAATTAGCGGAATCAAGCACTGGGTCAGTTTACAACCATGAGAGGAGGGTGTTTGTACAGTCCAGAGAGGAACGACTCTACAAGTGCACACGACAGAACTGTGCTTTCTTCAGTGACTAAAGCTGTGAGGTCCACGACATCCAAACCCAGCCTTAATTACATCATTATAACGACACAAAGCACTCGTGACATCAAGGACTTGCAGAATCAATAACGACGAGTTGATTAATAATCATTTTAGTATTTAATTAATTAATAAAAATAACTAAAGCACATATTAAAATAAAAGCCAATTAATAAAATGGACAGTTTTTCACTCTCGTGGGAACAGAGCAGCCAGGACATTCTGTCAAATTTCTATTTCTATCGAAGCTTGAACCGCCACTGAATAAAAAAATTAAAAAGGCAAAAGGCAATTGCTTTTTATTTTAAAATTCTGACTTTTCCTGCAAAACTGACTTTTTTTTCTCAGGATTGCATGAAATAAACTGGAAGTTATAAGGTCAGAATTGTGAAATATACTCATAATTCCCTCGAAAAAAAATCACAATTGCGAGTTATAAAGTCAGAATTGTGATATAAAAACTTTTTGCCCACTCAGAATAGGACTATATAACTCACAATTGTATTTATTGTGGCTATATCACAATTTTTTTTTTATTATTATTATTAGGCTATTCAGTGGCGGAAACAAGCTTCCATAAAGGTCTCCTTTCATGTCCCACAGAAGAAACAAAGTCATCCTGGTTTGGAAAAACGTTAGGGTGAGTAAACGATTATTTTCGTTCAAACTTTAGGATAGAAACTAATTGAACAAACTCTACCGAGAGGGCAGGTGTGTTGAGTTTCTGTTGCTGTACTGTGGTTCACAGCGAGTTAAACTAGAGGACTATGGGCCATACTGACTATGAAGCCAAACTAGCCATCTTAGACTGAACTTAGCAGCTGCTCATGATGTCAATATCATCATAATATCTTAAAGCAGGGGAATACTAGTGTCTCTAAAAGACACACCGCAATGTCACTGCCTGACCTTGGGTGTTTTGATCCCAGAAAAGTCCCCCGGTGTTGGACAACAGGGTCCAGTTCAGGGCCCGAAGCTTTACAACTCAAGCGCACAGGTGTGCAACACAAGCAGAAGCAGAACCGCATCTCAGGACGGCGCGGCTACACAAACAACGGGCTTGTGTTTCAATGATCTCATATGGGGTCCAGTTCTTCGCAGATGGTGTGAGGAAACACCGCAGATGAGACTCAAAATACACATAGCCTAGGCTTCAAATATATCAGCAGAATAACTCCAAAGGAGACTTTCCCATCCGTGGAGATGCGTGGCTGCCATTCATCCATTTTAATCAGCTTATCAATAATATCTAGAGGACACTGGCGACGGGAGCTCTCATTCCTGAAGGAAATTAGCCGTTGGTGTGTGTGTGTGTGTGTGACAGAGAGAAGAAAATAAAACCATGAAACGGAAGCGGTACGTACCAGCGGTTCGGTGTCCACATCGTTTCTTGGCGCAGAAACCGAGAAACCCGATGCTGTGAATTAGCGAAGCTGTAGTCGCGGTTGTTTTTTTGTTTTGTTTTTTTATCCCAGTCGGTCAGCGGTCAGTCCCCGCAGATAATCACAGCAATATTGGAGGGTATTGTCAAGGTTAGGTGTATGAAAGTGAGGAAAAGTGCTGTGTGTGGCTGGATTTGAAGGCAGTTTAGACGGATGCTGCGGTAACGGGGACTGCAGGTCTGCGGTAAACCCCGGACCGGATCCGAGCCAGAGGCACTGGACGCCGGACACACGCAACACCAGGAGCCTGGATCACATGACGGATTCCGGCTGGAGTTTCTCGTGTGTTTTAAGAAGTATAATGTTATCTACGTTATCGGTACACTACACACACACACACATTGATAGAATAAAAAAATATACAAAATGCAGTGTGTGTGTGTGCATACGCATATTGTAAATATACTACAGGACAAAATGAAATAGGATAAAGGCAATGCTCAGACAATCACATGCAAACCTCATTGTCTCACACCCATTTATTTGCCATTTTAAATCGTTAAAAAAAAGGTTTTAGGGCTGCAAACCGAAGAGCTTATTAAATTAGCAAACATCCAATCATAAAAATAATAAAAAAATAAAAATAATGAAACCTCATGGATTTAAGAAATGAACAATACTTATTTGAACCCTGATGAATGATTGGAATATTAATTTACTGGATCGCAAGATGGATTCCGTCAGGAGTTTCTCTCAGAATGTAATGTAGAACGTTATTGGCACGCACACACACGCACACGCACACACACACACACACACACGCACGCACGCACGCGCACACACACACACACACACAAATGTCTGGTTTACTATCTTTGTGAGGACCCTCCATAGACGTAATGGTTTTTATACTGTACAAACTGTATATTTTATCCCCTTACACTAACCCTATCCTTAAACCTACCCATCACAGGAAACATTCTGCATGTTTACATTTTCACAAAAAAACATTCTGTATGATTTATAAGCGTGTTTACCCATGGGGACCTCAATTTAGGTCCCCACAGTGACACGAGTCCCCATGAGTCTGTGTGCATTCAGGTTTAAGTCCCCACCCATGTACACACACACACACACACACACACACATATATGTGTGCAAATCACACTACCAGTAAATATGGATTAAAACAAGGATTTAAGGAAGGAACTGGACAATACTAATTTGAACCCTGAGGAATGATTGCAATATTAGTTCATGCACTTGCAGTAGTACAGCATTTTTTAAAATGGTATGAAACCGGATGCAATATTATAAACAAGTGTTCATTCTGGTCACATGATCCCGCAGCTATTGTTTCAAATTCTGTGTTTGTATTTTTAGTCCACATTTGTGTAATAACATCATATTTGATTGGACTGGCAAAAATTAAGTCAAGTAATATACTCAATTGAACTACATTGTGCAACTGTAGCCAGCAAAGCACAAGCACTGCTGTTTAGGCTACTGTTCATTTTGAAAAAGTATTGGGTCATTGAGGTTCTTCAGTGAATGTAGATGATCTTTAACTCATTCAGTGAAAACATTCACAGTAATATGCCAATGTAATACACTATGAATAGCCAAAGTTGTTTCTGCACTGGGTGATGTGGATGCGGTTAATATCCTACATATTATGATCTAATCAAATTGTATTCAATTGTATAACTTAATATTATTATTAAATGGTCAATATTTTGTACAAAATAGCAATAGTTTATAAAACGGATAATTCCGGTCCTTGATTCTGATTGGTTGAGCCGCGTTCTAAGCCGTTGTAAATTACCCTACAAACGCCTCCACCTGCTGGACAGAGAAGAGAAACATCTGCAAACGTCTGGCGCTTTACTGAAGCCACTGAACGCCTCCACATGCTGGACAGAGAAGAGAAACATCTGCAAACGTCTGGCGCTTTACTGAAGCCACTGAACACCTCCACCTGCTGGACAGAGAAGAAACATCTGCAAACATCTGGTGCTTTACTGAAGCCACTGAACGCCTCCACCTGCTGGACAGAGAAGAGAAACATCTGCAAACATCTGGCGCTTTACTGAAGCCACTGAACACCTCCACCTGCTGGACAGAGAAGAGAAACATCTGCAAACATCTGGCGCTTTACTGAAGCCACTGAACATCTCCACCTGCTGGACAGAGAAGAGAAACATCTGCAAACATCTGGCGCTTTACTGAAGCCACTGAACGCCTCCACCTGCTGGACAGAGAAGAGAAACATCTGCAAACATCTGGCGCTTTACTGAAGCCACTGAACGCCTCCACCTGCTGGACAGAGAAGAGAAACATCTGCAAACATCTGGCGCTTTACTGAAGCCACTGAACACCTCCACCTGCTGGACAGAGAAGAGAAACATCTGCAAACATCTGGCGCTTTACTGAAGCCACTGAACGCCTCCACCTGCTGGACAGAGAAGAGAAACATCTGCAAACATCTGGCGCTTTACTGAAGCCACTGAACGCCTCCACCTGCTGGACAGAGAAGAGAAACATCTGCAAACATCTGGCGCTTTACTGAAGCCACTGAACGCCTCCACCTGCTGGACAGAGAAGAGAAACCTCTGCAAACATCTGGCGCTTTACTGAAGCCACTGAACACCTCCACCTGCTGGACAGAAGAGAAACATCTGCAAACATCTGGCGCTTTACTGAAGCCACTGAACATCTCCACCTGCTGGACAGAGAAGAGAAACATCTGCAAACATCTGGCGCTTTACTGAAGCCACTGAACATCTCCACCTGCTGGACAGAGAAGAGAAACCTCTGCAAACATCTGGCGCTTTACTGAAGCCACTGAACGCCTCCACCTGCTGGACAGAAGAGAAACATCTGCAAACATCTGGCGCTTTACTGAAGCCACTGAACGCCTCCACCTGCTGGACAGAGAAGAGAAACATCTGCAAACATCTGGCGCTTTACTGAAGCCACTGAACGCCTCCACCTGCTGGACAGAGAAGAGAAACATCTGCAAACATCTGGCGCTTTACTGAAGCCACTGAACGCCTCCACCTGCTGGACAGAGAAGAGAAACATCTGCAAACATCTGGCGCTTTACTGAAGCCACTGAACATCTCCACCTGCTGGACAGAGAAGAGAAACATCTGCAAACATCTGGCGCTTTACTGAAGCCACTGAACGCCTCCACCTGCTGGACAGAGAAGAGAAACATCTGCAAACATCTGGCGCTTTACTGAAGCCACTGAACGCCTCCACCTGCTGGACAGAGAAGAGAAACATCTGCAAACATCTGGCGCTTTACTGAAGCCACTGATCGCCTCCACCTGCTGGACAAAGAAGAGCAACATCTGCAAACATCTGGCGCTTTACTGAAGCCACTGAACGCCTCCACCTGCTGGACAGAAGAGAAACATCTGCAAACATCTGGCGCTTTACTGAAGCCACTGAACGCCTACACCTGCTGGACAGAGAAGAGAAACATCTGCAAACATCTGGCGCTTTACTGAAGCCACTGAACATCTCCACCTGCTGGACAGAGAAGAGAAACATCTGCAAACATCTGGCGCTTTACTGAAGCCACTGAACGCCTCCACCTGCTGGACAGAGAAGAGAAACATCTGCAAACATCTGGCGCTTTACTGAAGCCACTAAACACCTCCACCTGCTGGACAGAGAAGAGAAACCTCTGCAAACATCTGGCGCTTTACTGAAGCCACTGAACGCCTCCACCTGCTGGACAGAGAAGAGAAACATCTGCAAACATCTGGCGCTTTACTGAAGCCACTGAACACCTCCACCTGCTGGACAGAGAAGAGCAACATCTGCAAACATCTGGCGCTTTACTGAAGCCACTGAACGCCTCCACCTGCTGGACAGAGAAGAGAAACCTCTGCAAACATCTGGCGCTTTCCTGAAGCCACTGAACACCTCCACCTGCTGGACAGAGAAGAGAAACATCTGCAAACATCTGGCGCTTTACTGAAGCCACTGAACGCCCCCACCTGCTGGACAGAGAAGAGAAACATCTGCAAACATCTGGCGCTTAAATGAAGCCACTGAACGCCTCCACCTGCTGAACAGAGAAGAGCAACATCTGCAAACATCTGGCGCTTTACTGAAGCCACTGAACGCCTCCACCTGCTGGACAGAGAAGAGAAACCTCTGCAAACATCTGGCGCTTTCCTGAAGCCACTGAACACCTCCACCTGCTGGACAGAGAAGAGAAACATCTGCAAACATCTGGCGCTTTACTGAAGCCACTGAACGCCCCCACCTGCTGGACAGAGAAGAGAAACATCTGCAAACATCTGGCGCTTTACTGAAGCCACTGAACGCCCCCACCTGCTGGACAGAGAAGAGAAACATCTGCAAACATCTGGCGCTTAAATGAAGCCACTGAACGCCTCCACCTGCTGAACAGAGAAGAGAAACATCTGCAAACATCTGGCGCTTTACTGAAGCCACTGAACGCCCCCACCTGCTGGACAGAGAAGAGAAACATCTGCAAACATCTGGCGCTTTACTGAAGCCACTGAACGCCTCCACCTGCTGGACAGAGAAGAGAAACATCTGGCGCTTTACTGAAGCCACTCAACACCCCCACCTGCTGGACAGAGAAGAGAAACATCTGCAAACATCTGGCGCTTTACTGAAGCCACTGAACACCTCCACCTGCTGGACAGAGAAGAGAAAGATCTGCAAACATCTGGCGCTTTACTGAAGCCACTGAACACCTCCACCTGCTGGACAGAGAAGAGAAACATCTGGCGCTTTACTGAAGCCACTGAACACCCCCACCTGCTGGACAGAGAAGAGAAACATCTGCAAACATCTGGCGCTTTACTGAAGCCACTGAACGCCCCCACCTGCTGGACAGAGAAGAGAAACATCTGCAAACATCTGGCGCTTAAATGAAGCCACTGAACGCCTCCACCTGCTGGACAGAGAAGAGAAACATCTGCAAACATCTGGCGCTTTACTGAAGCCACTGAACGCCCCCACCTGCTGGACAGAGAAGAGAAACATCTGCAAACATCTGGCGCTTTACTGAAGCCACTGAACACCTCCACCTGCTGGACAGAGAAGAAACATCTGCAAACATCTGGCGCTTTACTGAAGCCACTGAACGCCTCCACCTGCTGGACAGAGAAGAGAAACATCTGCAAACATCTGACGCTTTACTGAAGCCACTGAACGCCTCCACCTGCTGGACAGAGAAGAGAAACATCTGCAAACATCTGGCGCTTTACTGAAGCCACTGAACATCTCCACCTGCTGGACAGAGAAGAGAAACATCTGCAAACATCTGGCGCTTTACTGAAGCCACTGAACGCCTCCACCTGCTGGACAGAGAAGAGAAACCTCTGCAAACATCTGGCGCTTTACTGAAGCCACTGAACGCCTCCACCTGCTGGACAGAGAAGAGAAACATCTGCAAACATCTGGCGCTTTACTGAAGCCACTGAACGCCTCCACCTGCTGGACAGAGAAAAGAAACCTCTGCAAACATCTGGCGCTTTACTGAAGCCACTGAACGCCTCCACCTGCTGGACAGAGAAGAGAAACATCTGCAAACATCTGGCGCTTTACTGAAGCCACTGAACGCCTCCACCTGCTGGACAGAAGAGAAACATCTGCAAACATCTGGCGCTTTACTGAAGCCACTGAACGCCTCCACCTGCTGGACAGAAAAGAAACATCTGCAAACATCTGGCGCTTTACTGAAGCCACTGAACGCCTCCACCTGCTGGACAGAAGAGAAACATCTGCAAACATCTGGCGCTTTACTGAAGCCACTGAACACCTCCACCTGCTGGACAGAGAAGAGAAACATCTGCAAACATCTGGCGCTTTACTGAAGCCACTGAACACCTCCACCAGCTGGACAGAGAAGAGAAACATCTGCAAACATCTGGTGCTTTACTGAAGCCACTGAACGCCTCCACCTGCTGGACAGAGAAGAGAAACATCTGCAAACATCTGGCGCTTTACTGAAGCCACTGAACGCCTCCACCTGCTGGACAGAGAAGAGAAACATCTGCAAACATCTGGCGCTTTACTTAAGCCACTGAACACCTCCACCAGCTGGACAGAGAAGAGAAACATCTGCAAACATCTGGCACTTTACTGAAGCCACTGAACACCTCCATCTGCTGGACAGAGAAGAGAAACATCTGCAAACATCTGGCGCTTTACTGAAGCCACTGAACGCCTCCACCTGCTGGACAGAGAAGAGAAACCTCTGCAAACATCTGGCGCTTTACTGAAGCCACTGAACGCCTCCACCTGCTGATAAGAGAAGAGAAACATCTGCAAACATCTGGCGCTTTACTGAAGCCACTGAACGCCTCCACCTGCTGGACAGAGAAGAGAAACCTCTGCAAACATCTGGCGCTTTACTGAAGCCACTGAACGCCTCCACCTGCTGGACAGAGAAGAGCAACATCTGCAAACATCTGGCGCTTTACTGAAGCCACTGAACGCCTCCACCTGCTGGACAGAGAAGAGAAACATCTGCAAACATCTGCCCCTTTACTGAAGCCACTGAACGCCTCCACCTGCTGGACAGAGAAGAGAAACATCTGCAAACATCTGGCGCTTTACTGAAGCCACTGAACACCTCCACCTGCTGGACAGAGAAGAGCAACATCTGCAAACATCTGGCGCTTTACTGAAGCCACTGAACGCCTCCAGCTGCTGGACAGAGAAGAGAAACATCTGCAAACATCTGGCGCTTTACTGAAGCCACTGAACGCCTCCACCTGCTGGACAGAGAAGAGAAACATCTGCAAACATCTGGCGCTTTACTGAAGCCACTGAACGCCTCCACCTGCTGGACAGAGAAGAGCAACATCTGCAAACATCTGGCGCTTTACTGAAGCCACTGAACGCCTCCACCTGCTGGACAGAGAAGAGAAACATCTGCAAACATCTGGCACTTTACTGAAGCCACTGAACGCCTCCACCTGCTGGACAGAGAAGAGAAACATCTCCAAACATCTGGCGCTTTACTGAAGCCACTGAACGCCTCCACCTGCTGGACAGAGAAGAGAAACATCTGCAAACATCTGGCGCTTTACTGAAGCCACTGAACGCCTCCACCTGCTGGACAGAGAAGAGAAACATCTGCAAACATCTGGCGCTTTACTGAAGCCACTGAACACCTCCACCTGCTGGACAGAGAAGAGAAACCTCTGCAAACATCTGGCGCTTTACTGAAGCCACTGAACACCTCCACCTGCTGGACAGAGAAGAGAAACATCTGCAAACATCTGGCGCTTTACTGAAGCCACTGAACGCCTCCACCTGCTGGACAGAGAAGAGCAACATCTGCAAACATCTGGCGCTTTACTGAAGCCACTGAACACCTCCACCTGCTGGACAGAGAAGAGAAACCTCTGCAAACATCTGGCGCTTTACTGAAGCCACTGAACACCTCCACCTGCTGGACAGAGAAGAGCAACATCTGCAAACATCTGGCGCTTTACTGAAGCCACTGAACGCCTCCACCTGCTGGACAGAGAAGAGAAACATCTGCAAACATCTGGCGCTTTACTGAAGCCACTGAACGCCCCCACCTGCTGGACAGAGAAGAGAAACATCTGCAAACATCTGGCGCTTTACTGAAGCCACTGAACGCCTCCACCTGCTGGACAGAAGAAACATCTGCAAACATCTGGCGCTTTACTGAAGCCACTGAACGCCTCCACCTGCTGGACAGAGAAGAGAAACCTCTGCAAACATCTGGCGCTTTACTGAAGCCACTGAACGCCTCCACCTGCTGGACAGAAGAAACATCTGCAAACATCTGGCGCTTTACTGAAGCCACTGAACGCCTCCACCTGCTGGACAGAGAAGAGAAACATCTGCAAACATCTGGTGCTTTACTGAAGCCACTGAACGCCTCCACCTGCTGGACAGAGAAGAAACATCTGCAAACATCTGGCGCTTTACTGAAGCCACTGAACGCCTCCACCTGCTGGACAGAGAAGAGAAACATCTGCAAACATCTGGCGCTTTACTGAAGCCACTGAACGCCTCCACCTGCTGGACAGAGAAGAGAAACCTCTGCAAACATCTGGCGCTTCTGCGATGACTTTACGTACCAGATAGCACACGTACATCTGCAAGATGTCTGTTAAAGATCACTTCATCTGGAAAGCATCTGCTGTTTACTAACATCTGATAGACATCTTTAAGATGTCAGTTTAACATACATTCTAAATCATTACATCTTAAAGACATCTTCTAAACGTCTATTTGACATCTGACAGGAAACGCCCTATAGACGTATTACAGATGGGCAAACACTCTAAAAAATACGTCTTCCAGATGTAAACACGCACATCAAATAGACGTCTCCGTGATGTACGTGTGCTATCTGCTTTGGCTGATGTCATCAAGCTCTTTAATTTTCACCCACTATTACATTTGTTCCCTTGCTGCATAAATATCCTATTTCCCTCAGACATGAAGTAAATCAGATTGAGAATATAATTTCAAGTTAACTTCCAGTTCTCTTAAAGGGACAGATTACCCAAAAAAAGAAAATTCTGTCATAATTTACTCACCCTCATGTTGTTGATCCCTTTATGAACTTGTTTTAAGCGTTAAAGTGGTAGTTGCGTATCTATCATGGAGGGACAAAAAGCTCTCAGATTTCATCAAAAAGATCTTCATTTGTATTTCGAAGATGAATGAAACTCTTATGGGTTTGGAACAACAGTTGGTGAGTAATTGAAATAATTTAGATTTTTAAGTGAACTATCCCATTAAATACATTACATACCCTGCGTACAGACTGTCATTTTACATGTACAGATGTTACGTTATGGTTCTGTATAAGAGCCTGTATACAGTTTAAACTATTCTCAGTTAAAATGCCAACATTTAAAAGTCCCCCTGCAGTAAATTTTATCCCAAACTAAAAAAAAGCACCATAAAAATGGTCCATAAAACTTGTGTGCAAGTCATACAATAGCTTTGTGTGAGGATCTGACAGAAATTGTATTCTGTTCCTCACAAATAGCTGTTATACGTCCCCCGTAGTCAATCATTTTATCCTATAAAACTCCTCTTTGATCACCAAAATGACATTTAAATGTTCCTGCCTTAAAATAGCTTGAATGCAACTCGACACCCTTGTCTCATTTAGTATACGTGGTTCTATGAATATGCAAATGAGCCCCGCCTCCACTCACTCACTCAGCTCAGAGATCCACTGGTTGACGATCACACGTTGATCTGATTGGTAACAAGGTCGTTTGTGACGTCAGAAACACCAGCGATTTCAAACCGTGTTTTTGAGACTGTCTTTGGTTCACTGCAGTTAAGGAGAAAATACTCAGCAATGCTGTCGACTTATGAATTTACACATGGTTTGTATTTAAAACATTAAGAACACCACATAAACAACATTAAAAGCTTAATTTTCAACACGGGGGACTTTAATTAACAGGAACGAAGAAACAAACACACCATTTAAGACAGCTTAATTTGTCAAACTCTTTATTTGTAATTCCATACAGATCAAACACATACAGAGTCCATGCATTAGCTCAAACTCATCTGACATTTGTCTGTCACCTTCCTTAACTGGGATAGTTCACTCAAAAATAGACTAAAAATATAATAAAAGACATCATTTACTCATCATCATGTCATTCCAAACCTGCATGACTGTATAAAGCCCCAACAAAGAAAGTCAATGGGGTCCAATGTTGTTTCATTATATGTTCTTTAAGAAAACATTCTTTAAAATATATAATATAGTCGGTCAGACGTTTAGAATGACATGGATGAGTAAATTATGACAATTTAATTTTTTGGGTGAACCATCCCTTCAAGTGTCTGAATTACTGGCAGTTTGCTGAAAGTAAACAAAACAAACAAAAAAAGAGAGAGAGAAATCAAAAACACTTTGATTGTTATAAAAGAACTGAAATGGCAGTACGGCAGTCAGTGTCCGTCGTTATGAGGTCGTGTCATCGTTAATACTCGTCCTGTCATGTCGGGGTCATGCGTCATGTCACTTAAAACTCTGTAAGAACAAACACATCATAGTCACAGTTACACAAGTCCACAATCTCTGAAACACATATCAAATAATGGCTCTATTTAGGTCTGAACCTCGAAACTTAAAGGTGCGATCAACTTTAATACTGTATTGTGTCATATTTCAGAGTCTATTATATTTAATATTTTATGGCCGCAGTCACATTAGTGAAATTGGAAACACTTTACAATAAGGTTCATTAGTTAACATTCATGTATTAACTAACATTGAGCAATACATTTGTTACAGTATTTATTAATCTTTGTTAATGTCAGTTAATACAAATAAAGATGTTCATTGATCATGTTAGTTCACAGTACATTAACTAATGTTAACAAATACAAACTTTGATTTTAATAACGTATTAGTAAATGTTGAAATTAATATGAACTAATATTAATAAATGCTGTGGAAGTATTGTTCATTCTTAGTTCATGTTAACTAATTAACCTTATTGTAAAGTGAAATTTTGCCTAAATTTAGCATCTTGATATCAGTAATTGTGGCGAATTCAGGTTCAAAGTTCAACTAACTTGAACCCAATGCTGCCTTGCATTCATCACAGAGCATGTCACAGGAAGAGCCAGTCATGACGGCTTGATTCAGACTGAATGATTCACAATAAGACTAGAAACATGCATTATGGAAATTAATAAGGTCCATTTTGATTTCATTCCGACTTTTAAGATGAAGCTTGTAATCTCTGCAACACTAGTGGCACCAAACAGAATTACAAAAACATGTCAGATAAGATTCCCAGAACTCTTCGATCTGCTCCTTTCAAGCCATGTCTGAATTACTGAATCCATGCCCTCACCCTCCTAGTTGCAGTTAAAGAATCGTGGCAGAAGCACATTGATATTGATCATAATTATGCTTCAATTGTGAATGTTGATTATACAATTTGTCTGTACGCATTTGTTGTGGTTTTGATGATGACGAACTAGGGGTTTAAACATTACTCATTTAGCCAGTTTGTTGAATGTCGGATGCAACTAAACATCCCATAATTCTCTGTGGCAGCATAAGAATTATACAACGCAGAAATAAAGCATCAATTACACACTTAAAGGAGTAATGCACTTTTATGATGGATAGATGCACTTTTATGATGGATAGATGCACTTTTATCGTGGATAGATGCACTTTTATCGTGGATAGAAGCACTTTTATCGTGGAGAGATGCACTTATATCGTGGATAGATGCACTTTTATCATGGATAGATGCACTTTTATCATGGATAGATGCACTTTTATCGTGGAGAGATGCACTTTTATCGTGGATAGATGCACTTTTATCGTGGAGAGATGCACTTATATCGTGGATAGATGCACTTTTATCATGGATAGATGCACTTTTATCATGGATAGATGCACTTTTATGATGGATAGATGCACTTTTATCATGGATAGATGCACTTTTATCGTGGATAGATGCACTTATATCGTGGATAGATGCACTTTTATCATGGATAGATGCACTTTTATCATGGATAGATCCACTTTTATGATGGATAGATGCACTTTTATGATGGATAGATGCACTTTTATCATGGGTAGATGCACTTCCACTTTTATCATGGATAGACGCACTTTTATCATGGACAGATGCACTTTTATCATGGACAGACGCACTTTTATCATGGACAGATGCACTTTTATCATGGATAGATGCACTTTTATCATGGATAGATGCACTTTTATGGTGGATAGATGCACTTTTATGGTGGATAGATGCACTTTTATGGTGGATAGATGCACTTATCATGGATAGATGCACTTATCATGGATAGATGCACTTTTATCATGGATAGATGCACTTTTATCGTGGATAGATGCACTTTTATCATGGATAGATGCACTTTTATCATGGATAGATGCACTTTTATCGTGGATAGATGCACTTTTATCATGGATAGATGCACTTTTATCATGGATAGATGCACTTTTATCATGGACAGATGCACTTTTATCATGGATAGACGCACTTTTATCATGGACAGATGCACTTTTATCATGGATAGATGCACTTTTATCATGGATAGATGCACTTTTATGGTGGATAGATGCACTTTTATGGTGGATAGATGCACTTTTATGGTGGATAGATGCACTTATCATGGATAGATGCACTTATCATGGATAGATGCACTTATCATGGATAGATGCACTTATCATGGATAGATGCACTTTTATCATGGATAGATGCACTTTTATCATGGATAGATGCACTTTTATGGTGGACAGATGCACTTTTATCAGTTTCAAAATGGTTGGTTGCAATAGACTGCCATTATAAAGCTTGGAAAATTTAATATAACTGATTGTATTCGTCTGAAAGAAGAAAGTCATATACACCTGGGATGGCTTGAGGGCGAGTAAATCATGGGGTTATTTTCATTTTTAAAGTGAACTACTCCTTTAATGAGCATCCTTTACTCTTCATTTTGTTGTATTAAAGCAGGGGTGCCACACTCAGATCCTGCAGTTATATCGCGGTCGAGTCGAGGTCGGAAGTGGGAATATCTGAGTTGAAGTGTCCCAAATATAATGTTAACGTTTGTTTTTGTGTTCGACAAATGTATCCACACAATGGCTGTTGGAAACACGACTTGCCACCATCTTGGAAATGACGTCAAATAACGCGTTTCGCTGAGGTCGGGGTTGATCGATCTGCCACGAGTTCACAGGTCGGATGTCCGACTTCGAGAGGCATTCCAGACGTTATTTTCAAGTAGGAGGAAAAATCTGATTTCTGAGTTGTCAGGAACGCAGAATTAGCTTCAACCCTAATTAAACATTAATCAAGGTCTTCAGGATTACTTGAAAACTCAAGTTGATAACTCAGTTCCCTACAGGAGCAGTTTGGCACCCCTGCATTATAGACAATCAGGACAACTGGCTCAATAATTACACTGCCACAGGGATTATGTGATAAAAAAATAATTATATGCAAAATACCCGTTCATGGATTGATAGAAATATCTATAGCAAATGTTCTTAGCTCAACCACCATTGGCAGGAGTGGCAGTTTTAGACTCACTTTAGTAACACAACCGTTCATAAGCTTGGGGTCAGCAAGATTTTTTTTTCCTGAAAGAAATGAATACTTTCATTCAGTAAGGATGAATTAAATTGATCAAAAGTGACAGTAAAGACATTAATAAGGTTTTTCATTTATTTTATATCAAGTAAATGCAGTTATTATATCAATAAACTGCAGTTACTGGAGTAATGATGCTGAAAATGATATTTCACAATATTACTGTTTTTACTGTATTTTTTTGATCAAATAAATGCAGAGTTGGTGAACAAATACATTAAAAAAATTCTTAACAACAAACTTCTGAAGAGTCTTGTTTTCTGTCTGGCTCCTGAAATAAGTGCAATTCACATTTCTGCCACTAGTGCCAGCGAAATCACAAACTGCACCTCTACACAAAGCTAGAAAAATATTACAAGGGCCATACAATAATTTTATGATCGCAAATCAAATGTAGAGGACAGATATGACCTGCATGCTTCGTTTGACCGACCGTTTCTGTTCGACTGACGAGACATTGTTATCTGACTGACAGAGAAATAAACGAATCCCCCAAAAGAGATGCAGATGTTAAAGGATTGTCTCCAGGTAGCACATGCGAGCGGTCAGTTCAGTTTTTCGAATCATGTCTCAAGTCGTCAACTTATTCATGAACAAGTTCACTCTCAAAATCAAATTATAAAGAATATAACAGATTGTATCAATTTTCATCTTGTTTTTCTGGATTGTCTTTATTTGTACTCACAACAGAAATAACAATATTGTGGTGAATTCATAAGCATTTGAAATATTTCACAGTGTCTTACCTACTGAGCTGACTTACCCGTGTCTGTCATAAGGTCAAAGGTCAGTATGTTCTCTGGCGCTTGTGTGACTCCTCTTTGGGCGGGTCGGCCAGCATGACCTTCATCTTGACCCCGTTCACCACTCTCCCGTGCAGGAGCGCTATGGCGTCGTGAGCCGACTTACGGTCCGAGTACTTGATATATCCCACATTACGGCCGGGAACCAGATAAACCTCCATCAGGGAGCCAAACCGGCTGTGTGGAGAAAACACCGTTAATTATCACAGGAAAAAGAGTCGAGACTGTCCGGCAACATTTCTGGATTGTTTTCAATAGGTTCAAGGAAATTAATCACACTAACCAATCATAACAACGTTTAAAAAAAAAAGAAAAGAATAATAATAATTATGACACATCTACAATATCAATCTACACTCACACACACACATACATAATTATCATTTTCTTTTAATGTTTATGTAAGTCTCTTCTGCTCACCAAGGCTGCTTTATTTGATAAAAACACAGCAAAGATGGTAATACTGTGGAATATTATTACAATGTAAAATAACTGTTTTTTATGTGAATATATAATAAAGTGTAATTTATTCCTGTGATCAAAGCTGAATTTTCAGCATCATTACTCCAGTCTTCAGAGTCACATGATCATTCAGAAATCACTCTAATATGATGATCTGATGCTCACATTTATGATTATTATCAATGTTGAAAACAGTTCTTAATATGAATATATAAAGTTGCAAAAGATTTCTATTTAAAAAAAAAATTGCAGCATGACTGTTTTCAACATCGATAATAATAATAACAACTGCTTATCGAGCAGCAAATATTACCGCTTTACTGTGTTTTTGATTGAATAAATGCAGCCTTGATGAGCATTAGTTCATCTTTCAAAAACATTGAAAAAAATCTTAATTATTTCAAACATTTGACCGGTAGTGTATATAATATCACCCAGTCTATAAGCATGTGTCCATGTCAGTAGTGGAACAACATTCACAGGAAATATTTACATAAATTCAGACACAATACACCACAACGCTCCAACACTATCAGAGCTGGTGTGTAAATCACACACACACAGACACACACCAGAACAGGTCCTCCAGAACGTCCACAGGCAGAGGTGAGGGGTTGAAGATGACGAAGAGTCTCTCCTTCACCGCGCCGTCAGACGACACCAGCTTCTTCAGAGGAGGAAGAGCCACATCAGTCTGAACACGCGCTTTCTGGGCCACAGGAGGCGCTGTATAGCCCTACAGGAACACCACACACACACACACCACTGGTCAATCATCAGTCTCTGAACACGCGCTTTCTGGGCCACAGGAGGCGCTGTATAGCCCTACAGGAACACACCACACACACACACACACGGTCAATCATCAGTCTCTGAACACAAGCTTTCTGGGCCACAGGAGGCGCTGTATAGCCCTACAGGAACACCACACACACGGTCAATCATCAGTCTCTGAACACATGCTTTCTGGGCCACAGGAGGCGCTGTATAGCCCTACAGGAACACACCACACACACACACACACGGTCAATCATCAGTCTCTGAACACATGCTTTCTGGGCCACAGGAGGCGCTGTATAGCCCTACAGGAACACCCCACACACACACACACACACACACACACACACACACACACACACACACACACACACACACACACACACACACACACACACACACACACACACACACACACACACACACACACACACACACACACACACACACACACACACACACACACACACACACACACACACACACGGTCAATCATCAGTCTCTGAACACGCGCTTTCTGGGCCACAGGAGGCGCTGTATAGCCCTACAGGAACACCACACACACACACACACACACACACACAGTCTTCCTCTGTGTGGAAATCCTTAGACATGTTTGTGAAGATTGTTTTGTTTCCAGCGTGCGTCTCCCTCAGACTGTAAACGAAGCTCGGGCGCACCAGACACACACACACACACACACACACACACATCAGACACACGTCAGCAGCGTCTTACGTCAGCGGCGGCACTGAACGCGGATCCACAACAGAACCGGAATACACACACACACACACACACACACACACACACACACACACACACACCAGACACACGTCAGCACGGCACTGAACGCGGATCCACAACAGAACCGGAATACACACACACACACACACACACACCAGACACACGTCAGCAGTGTCTTACGTCAGCGGCGTCACTGAACGCGGATCCACAACAGAATCGGAATACACACACACACACACACACACACACACACACACCAGACACACGTCAGCACGGCACTGAACGCGGATCCACAACAGAACCGGAATACACACACACACACACACACACACCAGACACACGTCAGCAGCGTCTTACGTCAGCGGCGGCACTGAACGCGGATCCACAACAGAACCAGAATACACACACACACACACACCAGTAGGGCTGTCAACTTTAGTCGTTTAGTCGACTAATCGGTCGATGCCGTCTTGGTCGACTGACATTCTTATTGGTCGACCAGTTGCATTTTTTTTTTTTTTTTTACCAATAGAAAGAAATTTTCCATGATTTACTCCTTGATAATTATTCCTTTATAAGCAGTTAAATATTACTGTATTCTAAATATAATTAGCCTATGGTTTATCCCCAACTTTAAATGCTTTAATTTAGGCTATTTTGTAACAGCGCCAGAGTTTAGCGCACACACATAGAACACTCGGTTCACACGGCTGGCTGCGCTGCTGCTTCGTGCTCAGTAAGGGATATACGTAGTTCAGCTTTCATTCAGTTAGAACGCTACTTGTTTCGGTTTTTATGTTTTTATACACTATATGTTTTTATCTCGATGCGGCGTGGACGCACTTGGAAAAAAAGAGCGCATCGCACCCATAGACTGTATAAAGGTCTCACCGCGACCGCGTTGCTTCCATCATTAGCGCACACCGCGCGCCTACATTTGAAATCGAACTTGAGCGCGCAAAAGACGTGAGCAGTCCCTTTAACGGCTTTATCATGCTGACTCAATAGATTGTGTTTTCTTGATATGTTTTTGTTTTTATTTGTACACTTGACGCATTTGAAAATAGCCTAAATAATGTAACAAAACGAAAATAAACCTATATGCGGTCCTACAATACAACCTATTATTATTAGGATTGTTTTTTAGGCTCTTTGGGTTTTTGTGTGTGTTTGTTTTAAAACGCCTAGATAGGCTGGACAAAAGTTAACCCATAGCTTTGAAAGTAAAGAAGAATATACAGCCTGTATAAACGAGAGCTTTTGTTAGGATTTTTCATTGTGGCAGATAGCAGTTATATTTTTTGTAGTGTGTGGTGTGGTCAGTTGCGCGATTGTGACTGTTACTATAGACCTAGGACAGTGCTCCTCACTTTTTGCAGTTAAAAGCAGTTAATTTTCAAAGAATTGTATTATTATTATAGTTTTATGTATTTTTGATGTTTTTTCGTTGTTGTTTTATAAATGCTCTATGACAATTGTTAAAAAATGTTCAATCAAAACATCGCATCTTTTTTTATTTTTTTATTTTTTTAGTCGACTAATCGTTGTGCAGGACAAGACTTTGGTCGACTAAGGATTTCTTTGGTTGACTACAGCCCTACACACCAGACACACGTCAGCACGGCACTGAACGCGGATCCACAACAGAACCGGAATACACACACACACACACACACCTGACACACGTCAGCAGCGTCTTACGTCAGCGGCGGCACTGAACGCAGATCCACAACAGAACCAGAATACACACACACACACACACCAGACACACGTCAGCAGCGTCTTACGTCAGCGGCGGCACTGAACGCGGATCCACAACAGAACCAGAATACACACACACACACACACACACACGCACACACACACACACCAGACACACGTCAGCAGCGTCTTACGTCAGCGGCGGCACTGAACGCAGATCCACAACAGAACCAGAATACACACACACACACACACACCAGACACACGTCAGCAGCGTCTTACGTCAGCAGCGGCACTGAACGCGGATCCACAACAGAACCAGAATACACACACACACACACACACACACACCAGACACACGTCAGCAGCGTCTTACGTCAGCGGCGGCACTGAACGCGGATCCACAACAGAACCAGAATACACACACACACACACACACACACACACACACACACACCAGACACACACACCAGACACACGTCTGCAGCGTCTTACGTCAGCGGCGGCACTGAACGCGGATCCACAACAGAACCCGAATACACACACACACACACACACACACACACACACACACACACACCAGACACACACACCAGACACACACACCAGACACACGTCAGCAGCGTCTTACGTCAGCGGCGGCACTGAACGCGGATCCACAACAGAACCCGAATACACACACACACACACACACACACACACCAGACACACGTCAGCAGCGTCTTACGTCAGCGGCGGCACTGAACGCAGATCCACAACAGAACCAGAATACACACACACACACACACACACACCAGACACACGTCAGCGGCGTCACTGAACGCGGATCCACAACAGAACCGGAACACACACACGCACACACACACCAGACACACGTCAGCAGCGTCACTGAACGCGGATCCACAACAGAACCCGAATACACACACACACACACACACACACCAGACACACGTCAGCGGCGGCACTGAACGCGGATCCACAACAGAACCGGAACACAATACAATGCTGAATAAAGTCCTAGTTTTTGTTATTTTTGGACCAAAATGTATTTTCGATGCTTCAACACACTCTAACTAACCCACTGATGTCACATGGACTACTTTGATGATGTCTTTATTTCCTTTCTGGACAAGGACAGTAAACCGGACATACATTTCCAAAGGAGGGACAGAAAGCTCTCGGACTAAATCTAAAATATCTTAAACTGTGTTCCGAAGATGAACAGAGGTCTTACGGGCTTGGTGTAGCGGCAGCCAGTAACCGCTAAGAGGCTGAGTAGAGGGAATAAAGTTGACGCGTTTCCACTGCGAGTCCAGGTGGTTTATTGCAACATTGAAATTGACAGAAACATGATGAATGATGACGGTAAAGTAAGCATAAAACAATTAAATGTAAATAAAATAAATGAAAGGAAAACGGTCAACAGAAAGTGAGCGTCCCAGCTACTCACCCCCTTCCTACATGCTAACCACACGCAAACTAACCAGGTAATATACACCTAAACCAAGTGACGTAACAAACTGAAAGTAAAAATTTCAAAATAAAAGACATCACCCAAACCTGGCACCTACACTCCAGCCCCTGATTATTACACCCCAACACTGTAATAATCATAACAATCCAACACAAACTTGCAAATTCTACATTGAATATTTACTTGCATACATAGAAATCGCTAAATCGTATCTCAAATAAACAATACACAAATGTATGTGTCTGTGGGTGTGTGTGTGAATGTCCAATTCTTCAATGTGCGAACAGTGTCCGTAATCAATCGAAGTAAACATGTCAATCAAACAGTCTTTAGTCAAAGTCTTCAGTATGTCATTTGAGAGCTCTCATAAGTCAGTCAGTCAATTAGTCAGTCGATCATAGAATAGTTAGAAGTCCTCCGTCTCCAGAAGAAGGCAGACTTTAGTAATGGGTCTGGTCAAGCAGGAACTCTTGGTCTTGATTCTTACTTGACGTGTCAATCCCCTTTTATCCTGTGTGATATGAATAATCTTGCCCATTATCCATGAGCTCCTTGGAGCAGTATCATCCACTACAAGCACAATATCTCCCACTTGAAAATTGCGTTTCTTCACCAGCCACTTCTGGCGCTCTTGTAGTTGAAGTAGGTACTCCCCGATCCATCTCTTCCAAAATAGATCCGCCATGTATTGGACCCGTCGCCAACGTCGTCGTGAATACAGATCGTCCCTTTTAAACAGTCCAGGTGATAAAGACGGCTGTGTTTTCAAGAGGAGAAGATGGTTTGGAGTAAGGGCTTCCAAATCATTAACATCCAAAGATGCTCTGGATATTGGACGATTATTAAGGATTGATTCAACTTCACAAAGGAGTGTGTAAAGACCTTCCTCGTCTAAACTTTGTCCTCTAAGGATAGAATTTAAAATCTTCCTTATTGATCTTATAAGCCGTTCCCAAATTCCTCCAAAATGCGAACCAGCCGGGGGATTAAAGTTCCACTTAATTCCCTTTTGAAGCAGAAATGAATTGATTTGATTATGATTCCAGTTTTTCATGGCCTCCTGCAGTTCACGCTGGGCACCAACAAAGTTTGTACCATTGTCTGAACGGATCTCGACAACTTGTCCTCGACGTGCCATAAATCTCCTTAATGCATGGATAAAAGAGTCCGTATCAAGTGAATTTGCTATTTCAAGGTGAACAGCTCTTATAGTCAAACATGTGAATATCAATCCATAACGTTTTACAACGCTCCTTCCTCGTTTTACTTCAAAGGGACCGAAACCGTCTACTCCAACATAAGTGAATGGCGGTTTGTCAGGTGTGACTCTATCTTGTGGCAAATCTGCCATCTGCTGATGACCCGGGATTCCATGAAGACGTCTGCAGATCACACACCTGGACAGAATTCTTCTTATAGCCGTGCTAGCACCAGGGATCCAATATCTCTGCCGCAAATTAGCCAGCATATAATTACGTCCACAATGTCCAATGTCATGATGAATTTGCCGCAAAATCAAATCTGAAATGTGTAGATCCTTGGCCAGTATTACCGGATGCTTAACTTCTTCAGGCATCATAGCCTTGTCCAGACGCCCACCAACTCTGATGACATCTGAGTGAAGCACAGGATTAAGTCTATAGAGTTCACTATTCCGTTTTACCAATCCATCTTTCCGTAGACTAGCCAGTTCCTCAGAATATCTCCACTTTTGGCAAAGACGGATAATCTCCAATTCAGCTCTTTCCAGCTCATCTGAAGACAACAATTTTGCAGACACATTGGATCTGAATTTTTGTATCTCTTTCTTAACAACAGTCTCTCGTTGCAACTTGTCCATATCAGAATAAGCAGTCATCAACCTTTTCCTTTCCTTGCCGAGATCTTTTAGAATACTCCTGAATCGAAGGATCCAAGCTACGCCTTTTTTCAATCGCATCCATGAAGAGTAATAATTAAAGTATGGCATAAAATCATACTCTTCATGAACTAGCACAGTATTCACAAGAACACTCCTTTTCACTTCTGGGTCACAAGAAGACATCACACCTACATCAGAAGGATCCACGGGCCACAACTCTTGTGGTTGAACAAGAAATGGAGGACCAGAAATCCATATCTGGTTCTTTAAGAATGAATCAACCTTTAGACCTCTAGATGCTAGGTCAGCTGGATTGTTGGAAGAATTCACATACCTCCATTGGCTGATTTCGGAAACACTTCGAATTTCAGCAACTCGGTTGGCTACAAAGCATTTGAATCTAGAAGTTTCATTTTGGATGTACTTGAGAACAGAGGTGCTGTCGGTCCAAAATACCGAATCCTGAAGTTTTATCTTCAGCTCTCTCTTCCACAACTTGTCCATGCGACCAGCCAGTGTGGCTGCTGTGAGCTCCAGACGAGGGATAGTAATAGGTCTTAAAGGAGTCACTCTTGCTTTACTCATTAAAAGAAAGGAATGGGCACATTGTTGATCATTATGAAGTAGTAAATACGACACCATGCCATAACCCTTCTCACTGGCATCCGAAAAGTGATGCAATTGGGCAGATATAGCTTCTCCAAAGTTTTCCGGCTTTAAACACCTACGGACCTCGAATTTCTCCAATTCATGAAGTTTCTCCAACCAACTCGTCCATCGCCGAGTATACACTGTTGGAATAATACTATCCCATCCAATTTTCTCTCGACACAGATCTTGAAGTATAATTTTGGCACGTAGAATCACAGGAGACAGAAAGCCAAGAGGGTCATAGATGGAACTAATGATAGAAAGAATACCTCTTCGAGTAAGAGGTCTATCCTTGATGGTCACCTTGAACTTGAAGACATCCGACTCAGCACACCACTGCACACCTAATGCTCTTTCCAAAGGTAGCGCGTCATGTTCCAAATCCAAGGTCTTAACTTTCTTGTCTCTGTCTTCCTCAGGGATGGCATTTAACACAATGCGGCTGTTGCTTATCCATTTGGTTAATCGGAATCCACCTTTAGCGCACATTTCTGTGAGCTTCTGGTACAATAGAACAGCTTCTGAATCTGTAGGCACAGATACAAGACAGTCGTCTACATAGAAGTTATTAAAGACAATGTCCACGGTCTTGGCATCATACAGATCCTTATGGTCCTCTGCACACTTTCTCAATGCATAGCTAGAGCAACTTGGAGATGACGTTGCTCCAAATAGATGCACAACCATTCTGTATTCTTCCAGATTGGCATCAATGTTTCCTCCAGGCCACCAAAGAAACCTCAAGAGATCACAATCATAAGGATTTACCTTAACCTGATGAAACATCGATTCTATGTCAGCCATCATGGCAACATACTCCATTCTGAATCGCACAAGAACACTCAACAGCGGACTTGTTAAATCTGGACCTTGCAAAAGATGTTCATTCAATGATGTTCCTTGATATGATGCTCCGCAATCAAATACCACTCTGATCTTTTGCTTCTTAGGATGATACACACCGTGGTGAGGTATGTACCATAAACGTCCATCAAGTCGTTCCAGTTCAGCTGTGGGAACCTTTTCAGCATGACCTTTAGTGATAACACTCTCCATAAAGGTAGTATAGTCAGCATGAAAAGAAGCGTTTCTTTGAAGCCTTCTTTGAAGATTCAGAGCCCGTTGTTCCACGATTGCTCTATTCCTTGGCATGACTACCTTTTCGTTTTTAAGTGGAAGACCAATGCAATAATGCCCATTAGTCAGTCTAGCTGACTGTGAAACAAAATCCATGAATTGATGATCTTCCTTCGACAATCCCTGCTGTTCCTCTTGAACCGATTCAGGAAAGTCACCCTTGAACTGTTGCTCCCATAACTCATCCAGTTTCATAACTGTGATCCTATTGACAGTCATGTGAGAATGTTCCTTAACAGCATACTCTTCCTGTCGCTTGATTGGTCCATTAACTGCCCATCCAAACATGGTCTTAATGGCGTATGGGCCACTGTCTTGACAGCGAATAATCTGCCATGGCTCCAAAGCCTCTGGCACATTAGCACCAATCAACAACTCCACATCAGCATCAATTGAAGGCAAACATAGATTACTTAAATGAGGCCAACAAGCAAGATCGTTTTGTGTGGCGATGTTGGTTTTACCTACAGGCATGGTCTTCTGCGTGTATACCTCTGGCAAAGCACAGTAATGCTCTTGATTCAAACCTGATACTTCCAGATCCTTCAGAACATAACAGCAAATGGATTTGTCCTGACTCATGGTTCTCATTAGAATGTTAACTTTCTTTGCCGAGAGATTGAGCTTGGACATCAAACTCTCTGTGCAGAAAGATGCAGAGCTCCCAGAGTCCAGAAAGGCATAGGTGGTCACAACTTTGCTTCCTTTCTTTGATTTCACACATACCGGAACGATAGACAATGCACAATTCTCTTTACCAGCCCCAGTAAGGGCACTGGACTGCAGCGAGACCAAAGCACTTCCCACCGTTGACTTGGACTCATCTTTATACTGAATGCCTTTTTTTTCTGATGGAAAAATATGAAGAATACTTGGGTGTTTGAGATGACATATCTTACATATGCTTCTCTCTTTACAATCACGGCTGAAATGTCCTGTACATAAGCAACCGAAACAAATCCCCCTTTGCTTCAGAAAATTCATCTTTTCTGCATGAGATCTTTCAACAAGCCTTTTACAGAAATGCAATGCATGCGCTCCTTCACAGAAGAGACAGGTTCTAGCCTTCCCACCATACTCCTTTGCACCAGTTGCAGTGACTGTGGTGGCAAAACTACTTCTAGGTTTTTGAGGCAATTTGGAATTCAGGTTTCTTCCTCCAATAGGCAGAATATCTTGAATGTTTCCGAATACCGGATCTGTGACCATTTTCACCTGTCTTTCTATGAAGTCCACAATATCAGAAAAGCAAGCTGGATGGTTACGTCTTTCCTGCAAATCATATGCCACCATTCTCCATCTTTCTCTTAGCTTATAAGGAAGTTTTGCAAGAACAATTTGCATATTAGAGGCAAGATTTAACTCATTCATGTAGCAAATATTCTGCATAGCATTGCAGCAACTCCTGAGAAATAAGCTGAAGTCCTGCAGAGCCTTAGCATCCTCGGGTCTTATCACTTGCCATGAGAGCGCTCTTTTCATGTAAGCTGAGGCTATCCTTACTTCATTGCCGAAATTATCCTTGAGCAAAGCCTTAGCCTGTATATACCCTTGCGAAGGAATCATTAGTTGACAGCTTCGAACCAGATCCTTAGGTTGCCCTCTAGTATACTGCTCCAAAAAATGCAAGCAATCTGCATGGCTACTTGCTTTCTTTTCCACCACCTCTTCGAATGTTCGTATAAAGTTGTGATAACGCAAAGGATCTCCATCAAAGAATGGGACCTCCCTTGGTGGAAGTGAAGATAAGTTGTGTTGCTGAACTAATAGGGCAGCAATTTCATTTTGCTTATCAATAAGCTTAAAGATACTTCCTCCCACCAAACCATCCTGTAAACTCGATCCATGTGCACCCTGCATTCCAAGTCCATGTCCACCATCCTGACTGATGCTGGGAAAAGTAGAATGTGTCAACCTTGTGTTAGAATTTACAATCTGTTGCTGTTGTTGAGCTGACTGCGTTGGAAAACGCATTGGATTCTCTGGTGTTGCTTGAGCCGGTGTATAAGATACAGGTGGCTGTAGTGGCACTGAATGTGAACTTGAAGGTAAAAATGGATCCACATGTGGGTTAAGAGAACTGGTTCCAGTATTCCTTGCCCTTAACGCACTGGCATCAGAAGAACTTGTACAATCACTTTGTTCTGATCTCACGTCACTATACACTTTCATCTTGGCCATGGATACAGCAATTTTAGTGTCCAGTTCCATTTGTTCTTTTCTCCTCCTCAAATCCTCCTCTTCCTTCTCCAATACATGTTTCCGTGATAACATTTTCTGATGTGCCAACAAGGCTGCCGTTTCGGCCTTAACCTTAAGATGAGCAGACACAATGGAAGATCGACTGGTTCGAGATCCATGAGTTGTTGTCGTTTTCCTGCCCACGTTAGAGACACTGTCATTTGGCTGTATTTGACTCTGTACATCACCATCGTCCTTATCACAGTTCGGATGTCCATTTGGAACATGCATATCATGAGATGATGAAACTGGTTCAGCAGAGGATGGAACATTAGAATCACAACTCAGTTGTGGTTCAGCAAAATTATCCATTGCTCTTGAATCATGAATGACAGAAAGTGATGGGGAAAGATTTGCATAACGTTGAGTAGAATTTGATTCTGTTATTTGAACATTTTGCCTTAGATTCTTAGCTTCATTCAACCATCGTTCAACATCTTCCACAAATCCATCATTGTGCTTAGAAACCACATCAAACCACTCATTTTGTTTGTTCTGTTCATCAGGAGGAAGAAAAGGAAGTACTTCTTTGTGCAACGCAGATGCATCATCTCTCAAACATTTTAAAGATCCCACCATTGAAGACAATTGAAAAGCATTTTCATCACATTCCATGAGATTTTTCATTGATAAAATCAAGCTCTTAATTTGATTCACCTTAGCCTTGCGATCCTTTTGCAATGCCTCAATTTTAAGCGCCAAGGCCTTTGCCGTAAGCTTAGGCTCTCTTTTGCTGCACACAGCAGCGTGCACAGACTCATCTGCGTCCATTTCTCACAGCACGCAATAATCCCAGTCATCCAAACAGCGCCGTATTCAACGCGTAGATCAAGCCAACAATTTCATGAATGGGCGCAGCTCCACAGCGCTATCACGAATGCATATCTTGCACTTCATTCCACAACCGCAATCCATCCAATACGCGGCACACAAACACTGAACGGCCTGCGACAAGAGTGTCTTCTCATTCAATAAAAAGCAATGCTGCAGCCAAACATAGCAAAACCGCTCACATACCTCTTCTGCCGTCAGGATACAGATGCGCGATCTCACTTCAGTGTGTGCGTCAGCGTTTCACATGCGGTGTGCGAAGAAATCCTTTCCAATCCACGATAATCAAAATCCAACAGTAGCCTATTTTCTGTTGACTAAATGTAGCGGC
Source organism: Rhinichthys klamathensis goyatoka (assembly GCF_029890125.1). Taxonomy (NCBI): domain Eukaryota; kingdom Metazoa; phylum Chordata; class Actinopteri; order Cypriniformes; family Leuciscidae; genus Rhinichthys; species Rhinichthys klamathensis. The sequence goes on from NW_026606813.1 coordinate 85,939, forward strand.
AGCCAGTAACCGCTAAGAGGCTGAGTAGAGGGAATAAAGTTGACGCGTTTCCACTGCGAGTCCAGGTGGTTTATTGCAACATTGAAATTGACAGAAACATGATGAATGATGACGGTAAAGTAAGCATAAAACAATTAAATGTAAATAAAATAAATGAAAGGAAAACGGTCAACAGAAAGTGAGCGTCCCAGCTACTCACCCCCTTCCTACATGCTAACCACACGCAAACTAACCAGGTAATATACACCTAAACCAAGTGACGTAACAAACTGAAAGTAAAAATTTCAAAATAAAAGACATCACCCAAACCTGGCACCTACACTTGGGACGACATGAGGGCGAGTCATTAATGACATCATTTTTTAAACTAACCCTTTAAGCTCCTGGTAACCCGCGAGAGCACCACAAGTTTCTCCTCCATCATTACACTCTCCTTCGGGCGTTCAAAGCAACTGTAGCTTTCATCACTACAACTCTCCGTTCATTTGATTGGACAGTGGGAAAAAACGCGATGACGTCGGGCGCTTTTTACGCTCGGAGTTGCTTTTTTTTCAACTGCAAAAACGCGAGGCGCAGCAGGCGGTAAACCGCGAGGCGTCTGGGGCGCTTAAACAGCGCAGAACGCTCACTGCCACAGGGAAACGGCGTTTGGTGTGATCATGTGAAGATGCTCCTGGTTGAATGAACACATTACTCACGGCGCTGGTCTTCATTAGCTGTGCTCCGCAGGGGCCGTTCCACACCATCGACATCATCTGAGCCGCCACCAGCTGCATCGCCATCTTCCCCACGGGACTGCACACACACACACACACACACACACACACACACACTTCTTTAACGTCGCTGAGATACAGCAGTCTAGAACAATAACAGAAAAACATCAACCTTAAGGTACCCGGATGGTGTACCCAGTGGATGTTCAAAGTGTTTAGACACAGTCAAACCAAAACGTATTCAGACACCTTCAATATTTCTCACATCATCCCAGTTTATTCGCTATTGTTTAGAAAATGGTAATACAATATGATAAGAACTCAGAGTTCAGTTGATATTTGACTGGTTTTGTCCGTCCTTCTGTTAGACTCTCACACATGAATTATGTTGAATATCTGTCAGCTGTTACATTTAACTACACACTTATATAATACCAGTTTAGCTCGACCAGTGACCAAGCAATGCTTCATGTTGTTCAGTCTGTGTGTAAAAAGCTCGCATTAGCAATTACAGAAAACACACTTCAGCAAAACATGACCAGCTCAAAGTGTCTGAATAGGTTTTGGTCCAAATGTGTCATTTTTACTAGTAGAATATTTGGGAATAATATGTCACAGTTTACTTTATTTTGCTCTCCTCACTTACATAAATGAACTATAGTGTCCTCCACCTACTAGTAAAAAAAGATCAAAAATTATATCTGGTGTCTGAATAATTTGACTGCATACACCTCACAATCCCTCATGCAACAGAAGAGACAGGTTAAGTAATGCATTTATCTGGATAATTACAACAATAGCAGAATGAGACAGGAGGATCTGCAGCATGCATGCATCACCAGAAACCCTTTGTGAAACAGAACTGGTAAAGCGGACTCTACCTGGTCCTGTCCTCCCCGTCGTCTATGTACGTGACTGACAGCCGGTTACCAGGCGGATACTCAAACCCATTCAGCTTCTCTTTGGCATAAACCGCAGAGCCCAGGTTATTGTACCGGACCACCACCTGACCTGCAGGACACACACACACACTGGCAAATTAATCTACGGAAGGGGTGGGCGATATACCGGTAGACGTGTCCACCTTCAGAGATTTTGGACTCATGTGACGTTGCTGCGCTTCGCGGTCACGAAAGCTTATCGTTTCCATGCATTTTTAAGTGTTGCGGTTTAAAAATAAGTGATTTAAGTGCAATAAGCTGTGAAAGACAACTCTTTCAGTATATGGGCCATTCTACAGAAATGGTGCAAACTGCTGCCCGACAACCAGAAAACACATTTACAAAGCATTTAAGTGTTCAAATTTGATGTTTACTAAGATCTTTCTGTTATCTATTGAATCCCACAATAATATTTAAAATATAAGCAAGCTTAATATATATAAAATCATCATTTATTGGGTACTTTCAATTGGGAGGTGGCTGTCCCGAACCCTAACCCCTACATTTCAGCTTGAGGAAATGTTTAAATATTTTTATACATTTTTTCCATTGTTGTTTTTAAAAATATCTTTTTGATTTCTTTAAAAAAGTAAAGAAAACACATTTTATATTTTAAAATCATGAAACTTTATGTAAAAAAAAAATGTGTCCTGCATTTTAATGCCACTACCAACAGTGTGTGTTTTAGTCCATGGCTGAGACAGATTTTAACCACAGCCCTAGTTTCTGATCAGGAGATATCCCTGTGTGCCTCTCTCTCTCATAGCCTCCGTTTCATTGTAGACAGGTACCATCATGTTGAGGGAAATGTGTTCAAAAGTCTACAAATATGTGTGTAACTTTAAGGGACATCACTACCAAACCCCTTTTTCTGCAATTAAACAAACTTTTTTTGGGTGTACACACAAAATATTTAAACCATAAATAGCAAAAAATATATTTACAAGGTAGATGTAAACAAAATATTAATAGGTCAATATAAGCCTTCTTATTAAATTATTTATTATTGTGTTTCGGTAGTGACAAATTTGGGGAGAGGAAAAATATTCCAAAACTTTCTGAAAATATAATATGATAATTAACTGCACAATTACTAGAAATGTGAACCTTGGATATTATACAGTTTGCATACATACAACAATTGTGGAAAAAGACACATTTTTCCCCCCAAGACGTTTCCAACTCTGACTTTGAACGGCCCAAATCTGAGAGACGCACGTTCATAGGCCCGTTTACTCCAGTCTTCAGTGTCACATGATCCTTCAGAAATCACTCTAATATGATGATCTGATGATCAAGAAACATTTCTGATTATTATCAATGTTAAAAACAGTCATGCTGCTTCAACCTTCTACAATCTGAGTCGAAAAAAATTATTGAACGGTACTGTATAATGCACAAATCATGTGGACTACTATATATATATATTTTTTTTTTAGAGAATAAATTATGACAGTAAGTAACTTATTATGACTATGACAGAACTGTAATTTTGGATAAATGTATTTACATTACCCTATAAAACAGTTTAGTAAACACTGAGTGTGTGGCAAAATCCACATGCACTAATGCTACAATTTTCTATTATGTCAATCATTTGTTAACAAACAAGTATTCATTACTTCAATGAGCTAATTGTTCCTGCCCTTAATTATTTCATTGTTTAAATGAATAAATTTTTAGCTTCTATGTACATTTCTGAAAAACATAACTAAAGGTGATGATACACAGGGCAACTTTTTGAGCAATGTTGCTGGGCAATTGTTGTTTGGGACAACAACATTGAAAATGGGGAATACATTTCTATCTGGATTATTTAGATCGGTCGTGGGCCCTGTGTCTCATCTGGTTGCCCGTTGATGGCAACATTGCTCAAAAAGTTGCCCTGTGTTTCATCACCTTTAGACAGTCACCTCTGATAACGGATCATGTGCTCTGAAACGGTGTGTATTGTGAAAAGCGCTCTACAAATAAATGTGAACTGAGTTGAATATGACCTTTGCTGAAGCCGTACTGATCGATCTGCATCTCGCAGAAGTCCAGCCCCGGGATCAGGTCGAACAGGCCGTAGATCTGCTCCTGCGTGATCGCGGCCCGGGTCGACACCATCAGGCACCGCGTGATGATGTCAGAGCTCCACGTGTCCCCCCCGGGGGCGAAGCTGCTGGACTCGTGCGCTCCTGAGGGAAACACAAACCCTCAGCAAAACAAACCACAATTGACCCTTCGCATGGAGTTTGATTGACAGGCGATCTGACCATCCGCCGAATCCGGCATTTAATCCGACAAAGCAGTCAGGAGAGTTAGTAGATATAACGTCGCTGGCCTTGAAACTTGAAAAACAGTGTGTACTGGCGTCTTTCCGCGGTTGAAAAAACCCTCATGTTGTTCAACCCCGTAAGACTTTCGTTCATCTTCTGAACACAAATTAAGATATTTTTGATTAAATCTGAGAGCTGGATCACTCCTCCATAGGCTTCTTAAGGGATCGAAACTGGCCGGCCCAAAAGTTAGTAAAGGCCTCGAGATTTCACGTAGTGATATTGCGCAACGCTTCTAGGTTGTACGTCACACGCATCACACACATGACCAGCGTCGGCCAATAGTGAGCCTGCGTGTGACGTGCAACACAGAAGCTTTGCGTAATTTCTAGGGCCGGGACTTTAACGCGTTAATTAAGATTAATTACACACTTTAACGCGTTAATTAATTACACAAAAAATAATTTTTAATCGCACTTATTTTTGCACCGCGGAACGTTTCTCACTGGATGAGTTTCGGCGGACCGATTATACTGGCGCACCAACTAGCGTTCATGACGAAGAAGCTGACGAGATCGCTTTGGTTGGCCGGTGGCTGGGAAATGTTGTTACAAAAAACGAACGGATGGACGCGTCGATAAGAGCATGGTTGTGTGCAAGCTATGCAACAAGGAATTCGCTATTGCTATTAGTGTAGTGTAGCAATATGCTATTTTGTTGCAATATGCTATTGCTACACTTAATGGCAAAAATTGCACTGGTCTGCTGGACTTGGTTGAACAAAAATAAACAATATTTTGTTGCTTAAGCTTATGTATGCAGTCATTATTCAATGGTATACTAAAAATCCATGTGAAAAAAATTACTTCTCACAGTTCTCAGGTCAAATATTTATGCGATTAAAATGCGATTAATTTCGATTAATTAATTACAAAGCCTCTAATTAATTAGATTAATTTTTTTAATCGAGTCCCGGCCCTAGTAATTTCAGTACGTGAAATCTCACGGCCCACAGAGAAGGAAATGAATAGCTGAATAAAGTCGTTATTTTTGTTTGTTTTTTGCGCACAGAAAGTATTCTCGTTGCTTGATAAACTTAAGGTTGAGCCACTGTAGTCACTCGGACTATTTTAACGATGTCTTTCATAACTTTTGGGCCGGCCAGCTTCGATCCCTTAAGAATCCTATTTAAAAAAAATATATAAAAATATCATAATTTGTGTTCAGAAGATGAACGAAAGTCTTACGGGGTCGGAACAACATGAGGGAGAGTAATTACTGACAGAGTTTACATTTTTGGGTGAACTAACCCTTTAATTACAACTAGTGTAAAAAAAAAATTGGTGTTTGTTCTGTACACGTTTCACTGGATCCGTGCAGTCGGTCTTAAAGTGATTGCAGCCTAATTAACCTGACGTAATTATTCATGCTAATCAAACAACAACAAAAGAGAAAACCTCTCACTGCTCTTGACTGAATCACTTTAGTAACTTTAGATACTAATGTCTCATTTAATTAGTAATTTTAAGACTATGTATTGTTTTTGTATTATTGTTTTGTCTTATTTCTAATGCTTGTTTTTCAGGCTTGTTCTCCAGAACGGCTATATATATATATATATATATTAGGGCTGTCAAAAGATTAATCGCGATTAATCGCATCCAAAATAAAAGTTTGTGTTTACATAATATATGTGTGTGTACTGTGTATAATTATTTTGTATATAAATGCACACACGTATATATTTCAGAAAATATGTTATTTATATATATAATGTTTATATTTATATAAAATATACATTATATATAGGCTACATTCAGTCTATATACATGCAAATATTTCTTAAATACACATGCATGTGTGGGTACTTATGTATTAAAAATAATTATACACAGTACACACACATATATTATGTAAAACAAACTTTTATTTTGGATGCGATAAATCGTGATTAATTGTTTGACAGCCCTAATATATATATATATATATATATATATATATATATATATATATATATATATATATATATATATATATATATATATATAAATTAACTAAATAACTTTTTTACAACAAAAATGAACCATCACTGAGCTTTCTTAAGCTGGAAAGTGAAGCTATTTTCTTCTGGAAACAAACTTTGTTGCATTATTTTCCTGTTATCTCTGTAAAGCTTCTTTGAAACAATCTGTAGTGTAAAAAGCGCTATATAAATAAAGGTGACTGATAAATAAACGGACAAACAAATAAACTCAGTTCTCAGATCTAGTTTATTTTACCTTGGTCTCTTAGCTAAAACTAAACCTTTATCATCAACGGTTGACTTTGAGGACTTCTGCAACTCTATTTACTTTGGAATTGACAACAAAGCATTTGCGCGTCTTCAAAAAATACAGAAGTCAGCCAAGAAATTTGAGCCAATTACACCGTTTTTAAAATCGTTGAAATGGTTGCTGGTTCGAGATAGAATTATCTAGAAGATCCTGTTACTTGTTTAAGGCGTTACACAATTATCTTTCTAGTATACTGGCATTTTATAATCCATCTAGATCTTTGAGATCCAAAAATCAAAATCTTCTCTGTGTTGTCAGAACAAATTACAAACAAAAAAAAAGAGCGTTTTCCCGTGTCGGACCCGGACTTTACTGACCGTACAGAAAGAAGGAGATCATTGCAAAGTCACTACCGAGAGTTAAGGCCATGTTAAAAGCACATCTGGTTACACTTTATTCAGGTGTCAGTGTTACAGTGTAATTATATATTTAAGTACCAAGTAATATTAAGCAACTACATGCACTTACTATAGGGTTAGAATTTGGTTGGTGGTTAGTTGCATGTAATTACTGTTATTAGTACTATGGTAAATAAATACATATGTAACAAGGACATTGTAAAATAAAGAGTTACTGCACATCTTTTAAAGACTTCTTTCCGCACATTAACTTGTCTACTTGTTTTGTTTTTTGTATTTCTCTCTCTGTACTCCTCTTATTTGTGTGTGTTTTAGTGATTGTGAAGCTTTTTGGGCAACAGCTGTTCCGTTAAATGTGCCTATATCAGTCCCTCCAGTTTTTTGCGATTCTGCGATCGCTGAATACAACGCAAAATCAACAAAATGTCGCATTTTTTTGCGATCCTGCATAATTCCTAATTTAACCGCAAAATAATCACAAAAAATAAAAAAAAGTCCTCTCAAAACATTAAATTATAATCACCCAATTGAAATATCTCTAGTTAATTAAAGTTTCAATGCATTTTTACGTGGGTACAGATTACAGAATAGATGTTGCGCACGCGTGATGTCTGTGAGCGGTCTGTCAGAAAAATGGCGAAAGAAAAAGCGTCTCTCCTGCCCTCTCAGCGCCCAGGTTTTCATTGGGCAGTACGGCAAACTTATTAACGCGTTTAACATGATTGAATGACATAACAAAAAGTATTATATGCTCGATGGTACTAAAAAGAATTCTTAAAAGCGCAGTATACCGTGAAAGAGAACTAATTTCAGCCAGTCGAGTGACAGTCTGTCTCTGACAAATATTCATCTTGGCAAGTATTAACGTAAAACAATCAGTAATAACTGATTGGGACGTTTGTCATTACTGTAGTATGTCTTAAAGTGACAGTAACCTAATTTACCTGCTGTTGTTAATGTTAATCAAGCAACAACAATTATAGGCTACAGCATAATGTTAAAAAAAGAATTTGATTAGACCAAATAAACAAGCTTTATGCATTTTGTTTGTGATTTGTGTCATGTATGACTATTGTGTATCTGACATAATACTATTATGGTAAATGTGATGTCCTAATTATAAAATATAAAAATCGCACATTTTTTCACAAATTTTTGGAAATTACCACCACAAAATCAGTCATTTTGATCGCAAAAATCACATAAAAAAATCGTGAAATCCTGGAGGGACTGCTATATGTATGAATAAATGAAATGAAGTGCACAGATACTCACCAAAGGCGTACGAGCTGGAGCCGGGATCGTTCCCGGAGTGCTCCGATCTGGGGTTGCTGAAATAGTCGTTGTCTGCGGATGAGTTTTTGGTCCTGGGCTCGGCTAGGATAGCTCTGAAAGCTGCAGAGACAAGCGGCTCATCAGCACATCTGGAAACAACAGCCACAGTCGTAAAGGAGAGAAGATGACACTCTTACTCTTGTCACAGTTTTCTATGGCCTTGGCGGCTTGCGAAGGCTTGTGGAACCGCACGTATCCCAGACCTTTGCTTTCACCGGTGTTCTTGTTCCTTATAATGATAGCGTACTCTATATCTCCATACACCTGTGGAAAGACAGCAGAGAGATATCCGAGTCATATATCAGCTTACAATCAAATAAGAGAAATTATATTTTGCTTAGCTTAAGATTCCATGTATGATTTTCATGCTAATCAATCAAATTTTGTCAAAAATCTTTTAAAGGATCGGTCCCACAAGGATCGGTCCTTGCTCTGTTACTTTTTTCGCTTTATACGTTACCTCTGGGGACTATCTTCTGAAAATACAATGTAGCATTTCATTGCTACGCAGATGATACTCAGATATATGTGCCAGAGAGACAGTCAAATACAAATTCAATGTATACTTTATTAGCGTGTCTACAAGACATCGAGGCCTGGGTGGCTGCAAATTGTTTTAAGCTTAACGAAGACGAAACTGAGGTAATTGTGTCCGGCCCTGGCAGTGATGCTGCGACTCAATCTTTGAAATCAACACCCTTGTCTGGTTTAATGAAACCCAGTGTCAAAAATCTGGATCATCAAATAAATATGGATCGTCACATAAACTCAGTTGTGAGAACCAGTTTTTTCATTCACGTCTTTTATACTAAACCATTTTATCAGTTCCAGATTTTGAGAAAGCAATTACAGCTTTGGTCTTCAAAGTCCAGAACGCAACAGCAAGGATGATCAAGTCTGCCATTAATTTAAAGTAAAACGGAAATCGAGGGTAACGCGGATATGATGTCATTGACAGGCGACGCACAGACACGGGCCGTTACACTGGTTAAAATAGCGGATTTCTCTGGATTTAAACATTGTTAAAACATTTGGGATCATTTAAGTACCCAAGTCAACAAAATATTTGTTCTAGTCGTTTTTGGATATTTTAATCTTAAAATCGTACACGTTGCGCCTTTAAATCGTCCCCAGTCCAGGATTTTAGGATCATTACAGATATTCTGGTGAGCGCCTCATCCTTCACAACCACACTTTCTCAACTGAAATGAACCATTTAATCATATTATATTGTTATAATCTCAAAATAAGTAGACACATGATAAATTGGTCCTTAGTAGGCCTATGCAAAATATAACTACATGCAATGTCAATTTCCTTTTAATTTGGGGGTAAAATTTGATACATTCACCCGTCAAGACATGCTTTCAAACGTCCCATCAGATAATACCTTGAAAGTTTCTTTTAAATCTTCCTCAGCGAAGGACTTTGGGATCATCACAAATATCCTGGTGAGCTCCTCGTCCTCCACATCCCGGTGGCTCCCGGAGGATCTGGCCTGAGCGATGAACACCTGGAGGAGCAGAACACGCAGGACACGCTGACATTAACAGCTGTGAGTGAGGAGTAACACTGGAACCAGCGTCGGGGAAACTTACTTTGAAAAGTAATGCATTACAATATTGCGTCACTCCCTTAAAAATTAACTAATTGCATTACTTTTCTAAAAAAAGTAACTTAGTAACGCGTTACGTTACTTTTGCAGTACTTTTTGTCCACCTGGGCTGGCCTTGTTTTTTATTTAAAAACAAAATAAGTTATATTTTTGGGCAAATGTAAAGACCCTTTCACACCAAAAGTGTAATAATAAGCCTCAGGCTGAAGGAAATGTAAATTCACGCGTGTACAGTAGAGGACGCCGCTCACACAAACCTTTCAGCTGTGCAGAAGAATAGAAGAGGAGAACAAAGTAACACTTACTTTACCAATAAAAACACCACAAAAAAAAATCTATAATAATTTTTGCTTATGGTTGAAGTCTGAATCGAAGGTCAGAAGCAAGTACATTGGTCAATTAAAGTGAGATTAAATGCATAAAAAAAAGATTTTTTTAAAAATATTTAGTTATTGAAGGTTTGCATAGTATTCTGATTCTGCATTTCAATGATTTTATTCATTTTGAGGAATATTGATTCTTTTTTTGTGCAAGTGAGATGGGTAAATGCACGCTCACATTAAGTCTAGAACTACAATAACCATCATGGTCACACACACACACACACACTGGACTTCGATTTGTCTCAACACAGGACAGGAGAGCTGTCAGTCAATCAATGGGAAAACAAAGTCACTTGCGTTACTTATTTGAAAAAGTAATCTGAGTACGTAACTCAAGTGAATTACACTGCATATTGAGATTATTGCTTTACCTTCATCCCAGTCCTTAAATTGTAAGACATACAAGTTAGTTACCCCAACATGTAACTGTGTCTGGCACTATTAATCTCCTATTATCACTGTAAAGCTGTTTTGAGACGATCTACATTGTTAAAAGCCCTGTATAAATGAATGGGACCTGACTCCATGAATCACCTTGATGGGTTTGGTCCCCTCGGCCAGGCTCCGGCCGTGCATCTCCTCCATCGCGGTGCAGGCCTGAGAGGACTTGGAGAACTTCACAAACGACACTCCTTTCGACTCTTTCGTGTGCTTGTCCTTCACCACCCAGATGTCCTGGATCTCGCCGAACGTGGTGAAGTGTTCTCGGATGATCTCCTCGGTTATGGACTTACTGGTGACGAGAAACAGACGACTGTTCGCCGGCTCGTCCAGGTACGAGGAGGCGCGGTTAGATTCGTCCATAGTAATGGCTAAAATTTCTATTATTGATTTATTAGACCTTCTAGTCAGCAAAACTGATCTAAAAATCCCTTTGAAGAAATGCAGCGTGGGCTACAACACGTTTAAGATTATATTATCCTGACAACATTTAAACAACAGCACTTCTCTTCTTTTTCTTCTTCTTCTTCTTCTGTGGGTTTATTGGCGGGTTTTTGGTTCATACCGCCACCTCCTGTGTGGAGTATGAAGTGACTTCAGTCTACGTATCTTAAAGAGATAGTTCACCCAAAATTTTTAAATCTGTCATCATTTACACAATTGTTTGAAATTGTTTCAAACCTGTATGAATTTCTTTCATGGATAACCACACGTGATGATGAGCCCCATTGACTTAACATAGTAGGAGGGGTGAAAAAATACAGCGTAGGCTATAATACTTTAAAATGATATTATTCTGACAACATATCAACAAAATATAGCGCAGCTTCTTCTTCTTCTTCTTCTTCTTCTTCTTCTTCTTCTTCTTCTTCTTCTTCTTCTTCTTCTTCTTCTTCTTCTTCTTCTTCTTCTGTGGGTTTATTGGTGGTTTTTAGGTTCATACCGCCATGAAGTGACTTCATGTGTTAAAGAGACAGTGCACCCCAAAATCTGTCATCATTTACATGGACTATTTTAACGATGTCTTTCATAACTTTTGGGCCGGCAAGTTTCGATCCCTTAAGAAGCCTATGGAGAAGTGATCCAGCTCTCAGATTTAATCAAAAATATCTTAATTTGTATTGCGAAGATGAACGAATGTCTTACGGGGTTGAACAACATGAGGGAGAGTAATTACTGACAGGATTTTCATTTTTGGGTGAACTAACCCTTCAAGGCGACGTAATTGTAACATTGTTCAAGTTCAGGGAAGAAGGAGGTGTATGTTAAACGTAAATTTAGTTGTAAATTAAACAACAAAACGAAAGGAACGGCAGCGGCGACTGCGGCGTATAAGCACAATCAGAACAGCAGGTAATGTCCTCTCGGCCCGCCCTGCTTCACACCACAGTAATGTTAAGAAAAATGTAATACATTTGTTCATCTATGAACGTGATTTCTGCGTGAGTCCAGTCGACCTTTAAAATAAACTTCTGAGGTATTTTCTGATGAACGATTCGAAAACGCATCACATTTCACCCCAAATTGAAAGGAAATTAAACAATAAATTATGTTTTACATAAAGGTAAAGAAATGTATTTCTAGTCTTTTACCATTCATAACAGTAACATTATTAAAAATGTTAGGGTTAGGGTTAGGGTTAGAGGGTTAGATTTTAACCTAGATTTGCTGGTGTTTTATCTGATCTCATCAAGCTATATCGCCCTTATGTGTAGATTTTGTCCTGCTAACTCATTAAAGATGATGATTCTCTGATCTCAAGGATCTGAGGGACAACATGTTGGACATAGAGTGTCTGATTGTGAAGAGCCCTAAAAACAAGTATGAGAATCTTAAACAGAATTCTGTAATGTACAGGCAGCCATTTACATAAAATTAATAGCGGCGTAACAGAGTCATATATTTTGGCAGACTTGATCATCCTTCCAGCTGCGTTTTGTTTACATTTTGTGTATCTTGTTCAGTTTATCTGCTCCTCCCCCTTTTGGTTTCCGCTGTGAGTATTTAGGTCTATGTCTGGTTTGTTTATAGGTTGAACCTTCACATTCTTTCTCTGTTCGGTGTGTTTCTCTGGCCGTATTGGATTGAAACACAGGCAGGCACAAGTTAAACACAACTACAACACAGTTGTCATCGTACACACAACGACTCACACTTATTTCTAATGATGTGATTAATCCAACTGTACATAATACAAGTCAGTTCAGAGTCCCAAAATTGACTCAAAATGTTGCACTGAATGTTGATACCAATAATGTATGGAAACGATATAAGAGGTAGGAGGAAGAGTGTGTGTAAAAGAGGAAGAGGACGAGGAAGTGCAGGTGTGTATAGTGTAATCAAGGCTGGATCTGCTGTAGGGTTTGTCCCTTCTCCTGCAGAGACGACAGTGTGTGTGATGTGGAGAAACTCCTCCGGCCGGACCGATACTCCAGGGCTCTCAAGTTTTGAAGACAGGCGAAATGCGTGACACTTGATAGTTCTGCAAACATGAAGACGTGATGCAGAAGCAGAATAAATCTCTCACTGACTCTCATTCTGCCGTCGCATGACTCTTCTGGGTGACAATAACATGCTCTTCATTTAGAGTTATTTACTGTAACCCTTTTGGCTTTTGCAGTCGGTCACAGTATTGTCCCAGTATGCAAGAGCTGAATATCTATTACAATACTACACTTGTAAAGTATATTTATTATATTAAAAAAAGGGGCGTGGTAACAGAAAAACAAGGAGGCGGGACATGAGGAGCACATGGCAAACACAGACCAAGACAGAGCCATGTGCTCAAACACAAAACAAACACAGAAACATGAAACCACAACAAAACAGACAAGGCTGCCAGGGCAGAACCCTGACAGCATGGGACGTCCCCTACAAGAACTGACCATTCGGTTTTTTTCTACTTATTAGAAATGAGATATTTATAGGCCTCTGAAGTCGAATAATGTGACATTTCTCCAAAATGCTACAGTAAAATGGTTTGATATGAGGTGTGTATACTGTATGGGACGTCCCCTACAAGAACTGACCATTCGTTTTTTCTACTTATTAGAAATGACGTATTTATGAGCCTCTGAAGTCGAATAATGTGACATTTCTCCAAAATGCTACAGTAAAATAGTTTGAAATGAGGTGTGTATACTGTATGGGACGTCCCCTACAAGAACTGACCTTTAGTTTTTTCTACTTATTAGAAATGACGTATTTATGGGCCTCTGAAGTCGAATAATGTGACATTTCTCCAAAATGCTACAGTAAAATGGTTTGATATGAGGTGTGTATACTGTATGGGACGTCCCCTACAAGAACAGACCTTTAGTTTTTTCTACTTATTAGAAATGACGTATTTATGAGCCTCTGAAGTCGAATAATGTGACATTTCTCCAAAATGCTACAGTAAAATAGTTTGAAATGAGGTGTGTATACTGTATGGGACGTCCCCTACAAGAACAGACCTTTAGTTTTTTCTACTTATTAGAAATGACGTATGTATGGGCCTCTGAAGTCGAATAATGTGACATTTCTCCAAAATGCTACAGTAAAATAGTTTGAAATGAGGTGTGTATACTGTATGGGACGTCCCCTACAAGAACAGACCTTTAGTTTTTTCTACTTATTAGAAATGACGTATTTATGAGCCTCTGAAGTCGAATAATGTGACATTTCTCCAAAATGCTACAGTAAAATGGTTTGATATGAGGTGTGTATACTGTATGGGACGTCCCCTACAAGAACTGACCATTAGTTTTTTCTACTTATTAGAAATGACGTATTTATGAGCCTCTGAAGTCGAATAATGTGACATTTCTCCAAAATGCTACAGTAAAATGGTTTGAAATGAGGTGTGTATACTGTATGGGACGTCCCCTACAAGAACTGACCATTAGTTTTATCTACTTATTAGAAATGACGTATTTATGAGCCTCTGAAGTCGAATAATGTGACATTTCTCCAAAATGCTACAGTAAAATGGTTTGATATGAGGTGTGTATACTGTATGGGACGTCCCCTACAAGAACTGACCATTCGTTTTATCTACTTATTAGAAATGACGTATTTATGAGCCTCTGAAGTCGAATAATGTGACATTTCTCCAAAATGTTACAGTAAAATGGTTTGAAATGAGGTGTGTATACTGTATGGGACGTCCCCTACAAGAACTGACCATTAGTTTTATCTACTTATTAGAAATGACGTATTTATGAGCCTCTGAAGTCGAATAATGTGACATTTCTCCAAAATGCTACAGTAAAATGGTTTGATATGAGGTGTGTATACTGTATGGGACGTCCCCTACAAGAACTGACCATTAGTTTTATCTACTTATTAGAAATGACGTATTTATGAGCCTCTGAAGTCGAATAATGTGACATTTCTCCAAAATGCTACAGTAAAATGGTTTGATATGAGGTGTGTATACTGTATGGGACGTCCTCTACAAGAACTGACCATTCGTTTTTTTCTATTATTAGAAATGTGGCCTTTATGGGCCTCTGAAGTCGAATAATGTGACATTTCTCCAAAATGTTACAGTAAAATGGTTTGATATGAGGTGTGTATACTGTATGGGACGTCCCCTACAAGAACAGACCTTTAGTACTTATTAGAAATGACGTATTTATGAGCCTCTGAAGTCGAAAAATATGACATTTCTCCAAAATGCTACAGTAAAATAGTTTGATATGAGGTGTGTATACTGTATGGGACGTCCTCTACAAGAACAGACCTTTAGTTTTTTCTACTTATTAGAAATGACGTATTTATGAGCCTCTGAAGTCGAATAATGTGACATTTCTCCAAAATGCTACAGTAAAATAGTTTGATATAAGGTGTGTATACTGTATGGGACGTCCCGTATAAGAACTGGCCATTCGTTTTTTCTATTATTAGAAATGTGGCCTTTATGGGCCTCTGAAGTCGAATAATAATGTGACATTTCTCCAAAATGCTACAGTAAAATGGTTTGATATGAGGTGTGTATACTGTATGGGACGTCCCCTACAAGAACTGACCTTTAGTTTTTTTTACTTATTAGAAATGACGTATTTATGAGCCTCTGAAGTCGAATAATGTGACATTTCGCCAAAATGCTACAGTAAAATAGTTTGATATGAGGTGTGTATATTGTATGGGACGTCCCGTATAAGAACTGGCCATTCGTTTTTTCTATTATTAGAAATGTGGCCTTTATGGGCCTCTGAAGTCGAATAATGTGACATTTCTCCAAAATGTTACAGTAAAATGGTTTGATATGAGGTGTGTATACTGTATGGGACGTCCCCTACAAGAACAGACCTTTAGTACTTATTAGAAATGACGTATTTATGAGCCTCTGAAGTCGAATAATGTGACATTTCTCCAAAGTGTTACAGTAAAATGGTTTGATATGAGGTGTGTATACTGTATGGGACGTCCCCTACAAGAACTGACCTTTAGTACTTATTAGAAATGACGTATTTATGAGCCTCTGAAGTCGAATAATGTGACATTTCTCCAAAATGCTACAGTAAAATGGTTTGATATGAGGTGTGTATACTGTATGGGACGTCCCCTACAAGAACTGACCATTCGTTTTTTCTACTTATTAGAAATGACATATTTATGGGCCTCTGAAGTCGAAAAATATGACATTTCTCCAAAATGCTACAGTAAAATGGTTTGATATGAGGTCTGTATACTGTATGGGACGTCCCCTACAAGAACTGACCATTAGTTTTTTCTACTTATTAGAAATGACGTATTTATGAGCCTCTGAAGTCGAATAATGTGACATTTCTCCAAAATGCTACAGTAAAATGGTTTGATATGAGGTGCGTATACTGTATGGGACGTCCCGTTTAAGAACTGACCTTTAGTTTTTTCTACTTATTAGAAATGACATATTTATGAGCCTCTGAAGTCGAATAATGTGACATTTCTCCAAAATGCTACAGTAAAATGGTTTGATATGAGGTGTGTATACTGTATGGGACGTCCCCTACAATAACTGACCAATAGTTTTATCTACTTATTAGAAATGACATATTTATGAGCCTCTGAAGTCGAATAATGTGACATTTCTCCAAAATGCTACAGTAAAATGGTTTGATATGAGGTGTGTATACTGTATGGGGCGTCCCCTATAAGAACTGACCAATAGTTTTTTATTAGAAATGACGTATTTATGAGCCTCTGAAGTCGAATAATGTGACATTTCTCCAAAATGCTACAATAAAATGGTTTGATATGAGGTGTGTATACTGTATGGGACGTCCCCTACAAGAACTGACCTTTAGTTTTTTCTACTTATTAGAAATGACATATTTATGGGCCCCTGAAGTCGAATAATGTGACATTTCTCCAAAATGCTACAGTAAAATGGTTTGATATGAGGTGTGTATACTGTATGGGACGTCCCGTATAAGAACTGGCCATTAGTTTTTTCTTATTACAAATGAGGCCTTTAGAGATAGATAGATAGATAGATAGATAGATAGATAGATAGATAGATAGATAGATAGATAGATAGATAGATAGATAGATAGATAGATAGATAGATAGATAGATAGATAGATAGATAGATAGATAGATAGATAGATAGATAGATACACTCAAAAAAATGAACTAGGAAGGTTGTGCACTTTACATAATATATTTATATTTAGTTTACTTATAATAATTGTGTTTTTTGACTTGAAATATTTTTTTCTAGTAAGGTCCACGTAATTATGTCTCAACTTAACAGTACAAAATCCTATTGCGTTGCCTAAACACAAACCATTTATGTTAAGTGAAAAATTCTTGCATCCAGAGGGTGGCAGTATAGTGCGAGCCAACTGCCATTTTGCCCGAACTTAATTTGATTGTGTTCAATCTGCTTAAATATATGTAACATTTAAGTTTACTTAATCCACTTGTGTTGGATTACATGATTGATTTGTGTTGCATTAACTAAAACTGGGCGGTGCTTGTTAGTGCCCAGCATGCTTTGCATATGGTTGAATTAAGAGAGAATAAATGTTAAAATTAAGTGTTATTTTATGTTTTTTTGAGAAAATGATAAAAGGGGAAGACTTGATAGTGTGTAATTGTGTTTAATGTTCAATTACATTTGAATTATTAGCACCATTTAAATTACAGTGGGTTACCATTGTGGAGAAGAGTGGAGCATTTTGTTTGGCTGTGGACTGATTTATTTATTTCAACTGTTTGGTTGACTGAGCATGTTAATCTTAGCATTTAAGATGCTAATTAGTGATGGGAAGTTCGGTTCTTTTCCGCGAACCGGATCTTTCGGACAGTTCGTTTCAATGAACCGGTTCAAAAAACCGGTTCACCAGTTCTTTTACGTCCTCGCGTAATGACGTCAATTATATCATCCCGGCGGATAAAAATACTTTAAATTAAAGGCATTTGTAATCATAACTTCACTTAAATAATAGTACTCATCGTAATAATCCTCTTGGATAAGTTTCTTACATTTTGCAAACGAACCCTGTAGCCTACAGGCGATGTGAAAACGCGGATGTTTAACATGTCTTAAATATATAAAGTGCATAAGTGGTCTTCATCATTTTATTTGTAATAAACTTACATTTCGCCGAATTCGGCCCCTCATTTAAGTCCTCGGTTCACCCGTGCTGCGTGCTCATCAGCACATCATCAGTTGGCTGAAAGAAAGTTCTGTTTAGAGACGGTGCTATCACGCATGCTCAGTATCTCCAGCTCATCGGTTCTCCGTATCGAACGTGTCCGAAAGAAACAGTTCTCGGTTCTGTACTGGTGATTCAAGAACTGCAACAACCAGTTCTTGACTCCAGAACCGTAGCATAGGCTGTGTGCTGAGCTGAGAACTGCTGAAACCTGAATATACAGTCGACAAAACTAAAAAAATCGATGCATGTCTTTCTTCTCCAATATGTTTAATACGTTATGTTTTAACACATTATAAACATTTACTAAGCAGTACTGTGCAGTGTGCACCATTAAAACTTTGGCAAGAGTTTACATCAAATATTTATATCAACTTACTTAGAAATTAAATGAGCAGTTCCTGAAAATATTATTTTAATAAATGTTTAGTTTGACAGTTTTACAATCCATTCATTGTGTTTCCAAACTTTAAAATAATACAGTGATAATACAGTAATTATGTGATAAACATGTTTCCAACATGTTTTTTTTTATTACACTTACTGATGTTCAACTAAATAAATACTTAAGAAACGTACATTTCGTCCCTCAGAAAAAAATTGCACGCGTGCTCAGCTCATCGATCAGTTGTTCTCATTATGTCGAACGTGTCCGAAAGAAACAGTTCTCGGTTCTGTACTGGTGATCCGATAACCGCTGTACATGTGCGTTCGGTAGTACGCGCATGCGCAGTATCAGCTCGTGCTCATCACTCTCAAAAACAGCACGTTTCAAACTGTTGGATTTACTGGAGTGAAATATACTCCGGGATATTGGTTTATTTCGAGTCAGAGGGACTGTCAGGCATGTCTGAAAGTGAGTAACTTTAGTAACTTGTGTATCAGCACTAACGCAAGACGCAAACTGTTTCGAACGATTCAGTCCGATTTAGTGTACTGGTTCGACCGGTTCACTAAAAAGAACCGGTTCAAAAGAACGATTCGTTCACGAACCGGCCATCACTAATGCTAATATGTGCTACTGCTAGCAAATAGCTAGCTATAGTCTAACAATTTAATTATGTGTTACTAAAATAAATGAAATATTAATGAATGAATGAATATAAAAAATACCCGAATCATGTCAGGAAGCCTTTAAAAAATCACTTTGAGACTACTTTAATAGGGTTGCTTAAAATGACCTAATTCCATGATGTTGAAGTTACATGAACAAATTATGTTGAAGTTAAATGAACAAATTATGTTGAAGTTACATAACAAATTATGTTTGTTTAACATAACCTAGTTATGTGGAACCTGTTGACGAAATAAAATTAAGTAAAGCCAACATATCATTTTTTTGAGTGTAGATAGATAGATAGATAGATAGATAGATAGATAGATAGATAGATAGATAGATAGATAGATAGATAGATAGATAGATAGATAGATAGATAGATAGATAGATAGAGAAAAAGACCAAGAAAGAAAGAAAAAAAGATAAATAGACAGACGAACGGACTGAAGGATCGATCTGGGCAACTCAAGCGCTCTGAAAGCGCGTTCTTTCTCTGCTGTTACTGAAATTACCGTATTCATAGTAATAGGCGCACACACTTTTTTTTTTGGCGGCTGGCTTGACCGTGTATTTTCAAACCGCGGCTGGCTTGACCGCAGTCTTCTTTTCCCCGGTTCGAGTCACTGAAAGTTCCCTGAGAATGTCTATATATATCACATATCTTGTGAATCTATTGTTTTTTCCTTTTCATATTTGGTATCATTTTAAAAAGTCTCAGTGCGATTGCTATAACAGTCTCAATTTCATTGGCAGTCATTATGAGAAAGATTGAAAACTTAGGAGAATTCTGTTCTCCTTTTTCTCTTCAAAATATCCGAAAGCCAAGGTGTTATGCATTAATAGACCCAAAAAAACAACTCTTGAAATGTTTTTACAACAAGCCTTTTGTTCTGGTCTGTTTCCCCGGAGACAAATCCCTGCAAGACAACAGCTGAAAACTATTCACTCGACTAGCACAGAAACGTTCTCAAGTTCCAGCTTCTCACAGTTATAAAGCAATACTGAAGACTAAAATGTCATCATTTAATATTGGTTTCAGCATAGGCGTCATTTACGGGGGGGACGGGTGGGACATGTCCCCACCACTTTTTGCCAGGGTCGATATTGTCCCCACCACTTTTGAAACATCTCGCGTCACAGATGTACCAATACAAATAAAACATCTCCAGTTAACTAGCAGCATTCGTTTCATTCATTTGTTAAATAAGACGCGATCTAGCGCTGAAATGTGTTGTCTTCACTCGGACGCGCGCTTCAATCCGTTGCAGAGATTCTATTCGTTCCAGAGAAATCACAATTCAAAATGCACACAAACGTGTCCCTGCTTCTCTGGGTTCTAATCCGCACTCGTATAGTTTTTTTTCCCTCATCAAAACCGATAATGTTTATCAGTGATAAAGTATATCAAGATTCTTGATATACAACCACTGATAAACATTATCGGTTTTGATGAGGGAAAAAAAACTATACCGAGTGCGGACTAGAACCCTCAACCTCCGACACGCGTGGCAAGAATTCTGCCACTGGACTATCACAATACATATACGTGAACGTAAAAATTCACGATACTAACAACATTATATTAGATCTCATTTTACGACCAATTAAACCCAAAGTACCATCACATTTTTGGTCGGACATCATACATTTTTATTTATTTCAATCAGTAAGCTACAGGACATCGTCTTTCAAACCATGACCTGCGCGAAAGAGAAAAAAGAATGAATGCGTCATTGTACCCAGCACTTTTGAAAATGCCCTTCCGAATGCGTCTCTGTCCCCACCACATTTCAAACCAAACTGACGCCCATGGGTTTCAGTATTATTATTACTTTTTATTAATATTCACAATCAGTTGTATTATGTATCTGTATATTACTTTTTATTTGTATCCATAATCATTTGTAATCATTGTATTTTGTGAATAGTGTGTGTGAGAGACTTTGGGACGAGCTAGACTGCATGAACATTTCTCATGCTCTCTCTCCTCCCCTCTGCCCTCCCATCAGCCTTGTCATAATCTGAGATGCAAACCATCGATGTCTGTCTTCAGATGTTTGGTTCACACTGTAGACAACATGCACGGGAGAAGAAACGCTTGCGATCTGTCACTCTATGGTCTGGTTTTGATTTATCTCAAATGCTCCAGCATAGCGGGTAAGTGACATATTTCAACTTTTGTTTATGTTAGATATTCCAGCAGATATGTATGTTCACTCACTCCTTTTCTATTAATTGTGCAGGTGTTAAGATTATGGGCCATGATACAACAGTCATGGAAGGAGGGAATGCCACTTTGTTTTGTCATCTGACTGAGACGGAGGAGAATTTAACTCGTATCGTCTGGCAGAAACAGACAAGAGGGATCCATGAGAAGCACAGCTTCTTTATCATCCACAAAGATGGGAAAACTGAACACAAAAATTATTTAAAGGACACGGTCAGATTTATTGGGAACTTTAAAGAGAATAATGGATCGATTCAGCTGCTGGGACTGTCGCTCCTGGATGATGGGATCTACACTTGCATCTTCAACACATTTCCGAGTGGACAAATTCTGACAAACATTAATGTCACAGTACATGGTAAGACTTCAGATGTTATTCTCTGATTCACTTTGGGTTTCAAGTTCAAACTAAATTGACAAATCTGTTATTTATTAACCCAAACCTATAAACTTTGTAACTCTCTTTCTTTCACAAAACACACTATTTTCATGCAATTACAATGATTGGGGACTGAAGCTTTCAAGCTTTAAAAAGAGGACACAAAAGCACCATTGTCATATTGACATATTCCAAATTGCGTACAGTTTGGGGAAACACGAAGGACGAATAACATGGTGACAGGATTTTCAGTCTTTCGATGACTTATTGACAGTCATTTAAATGTTTCATGAAGATATTTCCCCTCACAAACATGGTGTAAATCAACACCTGGAAAGTAAATTTAAATTAAAATAGATAATTCTGTGATCCTGTTACACACCCTTCATGTTTTTCCAAACCTGTATAGAATTTATTTATTTAATAATAAGGGGATGTTTTCTTTCCCCTACAATTACTATAAAGTTCCTCATGTAAATCTACAATATGGTTTCACAAGATTTGTAATATCGCAAATGAGTCATTTTCATCACTGCGACGATATTTGAATGGTGTTTTGTGTGTAAAGCTTCAGTCCGCAAAAAAAAAAAAAGAAGAAAGAAAGTATTTTCAGTTTCGGACGAACTACTGACAGTAATTCATGAGTATGTTTCATGAGTATATTTTCTCTCACAAACATGGTGTGTGTAGAGCAAAACTTGTAAAAGTGAAATGGCAGTGTTTAGGTATGCACATCATCTGGGCCATGTCAATTATTGGCTAATTTTTATGACTAATGTATTGCCCTTTTTATTCCCCTTTTTTTAAATGTAGTTCCTCCTGCTGTGAAAGTTATGGGAAGCACACATTTTTCTGATCATTATGACGTTACTTTGGCGTCATGTGTAGCCTCGAATGCACGGCCTGCAGCAGAAGTGTTGTGGCGATTAGGAGCTCTGGATGACTCTCTGAGAACAGAAACCAGCTGCACACAGCACTCAGACGGGACCGTCACTGTTGTGGCCAACATACTGGGTGCTCCATCTAAACATTTAAACCAGAAGAAGATCCAGTGTGTTGTAAAACACAGCACACTGACAAAGCAGCTTGAACTCGACTACGTGATAAATGTCCACTGTAAGTAACACTGTATATACAGTAAAAGTCATAAGCTAGTGTACAAATTAATAAAACAGTCAGGGGCATCACTAGGAGGTCTATGCCCCTGTATATCACATTTGTTTGTTGGTGGAGGTGGAATGCAGAGGAATGTTTTACTCCTAGAAATAGAAATTAATCACAGTCACTAATGTTTATACTTGGACAGAAGTGTAACTAGGTCAGTACAAGGTCAGCTTTCCCTCCTGTAACTAAGCATACCTAAATGTCAATGCCACATGAACAATGTTTATGATAAGCCAATATTATTATTATTTTCATATTTTTGAATTCTCTTAGATCCTCCAGAATTGGTGGTGATAATCCCTGATGATCCAACAGAGGCTGAAGAATATCACTGTTTAGTGGATTGTAACCCAGCACCGACTAGCTACATCTGGATCAAGTAAGTCCTTTGTTCCCTTTCAGTCGGTCACATTTGACGTTAGGTGGACTTCACCGATGTATTTGGATCATGCCAGGGAGCCTATCATCTTTGAGGGTTATTAGAACGAGCCAGTACACATTGGCGTGCAAGATTTTCATCTCACGCTCTGCCCCTCAGCGCGGGTATAAATAGGAAGCGGATGCACGTACCATTTGTCTTTCGTTCTGGAGCTGAACGGTTGACTATTACCCCTTTTCCACCAACAAGAACCGGGTGCTGGTTCAGAGCCAGAGCCAGAGCTGGTTCGGAGTTGGTTCGACTGACAAGCTTACTAAGAACCGGTTTGCCTTTCCACCGGCTAGAGAGCCACAACAGAGCCAGATCTTACGTCACTGCATACGTCTCATGTTGCCCAGCAACGCTAGTGCGGTAGCGCCAAACACAAACACGCCAGGCTTGTTCGAGATGCATCGGCTTCTCGCAGATCGATCGCCGCATGACATCAAAGCACTGCGAAAGCGATCCAAAAGCACAAGGAGTCGTATGATCTCCAAACACTCCCGCAGCTCTGATCGGTCCGCGCCGCTCCGATGCATCCCGAACAAGCCATCAACAATAACGGACGTTGCGTTACTATGGATGCTCATGGGTTTGCAAAAATACATCGGAATCCAACGCGTTTGTGCAGCTCGCCGTAACTTACACAGACGGATATTATAATCAAGCTGCTATTAGCTCGACTAGCTGCTATTTAAAAATGGTGGTCACAAGTTTCTTTTCGTCTTGTTGGTCACGGTAACCCCGCCCCCAGCCCCTGACGCAAGCAGTTCTTACTTTGCTCTGTTCTAGACCAGCAATGATTTGGTGCTACTTAAGAACCACTTTTACTGGTTCGGAGCTGGTGCTTTGCGTGTGGAAAAACAAAGAACCGAATTGAAACTAGGCTCCGGCTCCGAACCAGCACCAGCTCTGCCTTGGTGGAAAAGGGGTATATATGCCTCTGAAGAATGTTGATTTTCAGCGAGCGTGTGTGTCGAGCGCTTCTGGAAGAAGCCTCTCATCCGGTGTCGATATGAAAGCACGAGACAGCGGTGGGCGTGAGCCTCTAGCACTCTCAACTGCTGTTTTAAGAGCATTCTTTCTCTTTCCTTTTTTTAGTTGGTTAAAGGGTGTTTTTAGAGTGAGTGCTTCACTGTGTGAGCTGCACCATCCACTGCCAGTGTTGCAACAGCCATTTGCCCTGTGTGCTTCGGCACCTGAGAGAGCTATTTCCTGAAAGAGTAACACTGGTGTGACACATGGTTCTCAACCCTGTCCTGGAGTACCACCAGCACTGCACATTTTGTATGTCTCATCTATCACAACTGATTCAACTCATGAGCTCATTAGTGGAGACTGCAAGACCTGAAATGGGTGTGTCAGATATAGGCAGAGATAAAAAAAAAAGTGCAGGGCTGGTGGTACTCCAGGACAGGTTTGAGAGCCACTGGTTTACATGATCGTTGAGGCTGGTCTTTTCACGGATCAGAAAGAAGAGGATTCAATTTGGAGGGTAATACAGTTTATTGGAAAAAACAGGAGTGCGGCACGAGGGTAATTATCAGAAGCAAGGGCTAGATAAGGTCCTTAGTCAATGACGGCCTCAGGTAGCAAGGAAATTTTGTAATTCTTCCAGTTATTTACCTATATCTGCAAATAAATCGGAAGTGCCCTACAAATTCACAAAAAATAGACTGCTTCTGCATTGAAAAACAAGGTGGATAGCTTGAGTTTGGGGCGTAGCTACTGTAGAAGACAGAGTCCAAGTCATGACAGAGTCCAATTATTTAGATACATTTGAGTGTGTAGCAGAAGAGTGGACAAGATTTGGGACATACTATCAAGTCATAAAATAGTGTATTTTATCGGTTGCGCTCTGTCGCTTAACTACACGCATCCTGTCACGTAAACTGACCTGTCACTTATCTTGTCAAATATAAAATCCTTCATATTTTATTTAATTTAATTTCCTACTGTATTGGTAAGAAATGCAGAAGCACGTTGATCTTCCAGTCACAGGTCTTTCATGCTGAGACTCTCTTCATATTCATACATAACGATGCATTTAAAAGTGAATGGCCAAACGGATCTACAGTATATAAAAGTTCACATTGTTGTTGGAGATGAAATATAACACAGATATGTCGAAAGCATAATATGCTTTTGGACAAACTAATTTAATCTCACCTACTGTTTATAGGATGGATAGGATAGATATTGAAACACAGGGCATGATGAAAATCTAATCTTGAGTACTATACATCACTCCCATGTATTACATTTTATATCTATTTGCAGTCCATCATCCAGGCTAAAAATAAAGCAGGCCAGGCCATTGTGATGCAATTATCCTCTCAATGTCATGATCGCGGGATGAACGACAGGAAGCAGATGCAAGTTACTCTTTTAATGAAGACAAGTAGATGAATGACACACAGTACAGCCGATGGTGAAGTGACGCAGGAGCTTCGGTGGCCAGGACTCGTGAAGACGTGCAGTGAAGACGTGACGACAACGAAAACCCCAATCCACTTGAACACGACGACGAACAGGAACACCAGGCTGAACAGGACACAGGAACACCAACACCGAGGACCAGAGACAACGTTCTGACAAGGATGCAGAAACAGAGGTAAGAATATATGGGGTTGAGAGATTGCGTGCAGCTGGTGAGATGATGATGATCAGCTGGAGCGGATCCGGAGTGCCAATCATTCACGCCCACACGCACGTGCACTCATACAACAACATAAACACGAGACAAGAAGAGACCAGAGAATACGTATACCGTGACAGTACCCCTCCCTCTAAGAACGCCTCCTGGCGTTCCCAGACCCCCTTACCTGTCGATTGTAATCATCAATAAGGGAGTGATCCAGGATGTCTCGAGCAGGAACCCAACTTCTCTCCTCCGGACCGTAACCTTCCCAGTCCATCAAGTACTGGAATCCGCGTCCCCTCCGCCTAGAGTCCAGAATCCGATTAACCGAATATGTGGTCTCCCCATCTACGAGCCGCGGTGGAGGAGGAACCGGGACCGGCGGATTAATGTGTGAATGAAACACGGGTTTAATCTTGGATACATGGAACACGGAATTAACCCTCCTGTACGCGGGAGGTAACTTGAGGCGGACTGCCACCGGACTAAGGATCTTGGTGACAGCGAACGGGCCGATAAATTTGGGTGCAAGTTTATTAGAAACGGTGCGGAGAGGAATGTTCTTAGTTGAAAGCCACACTTTTTGACCAACGACGTATACGGGAGGCCTTGACCTGTGGCGATCGGCCTTGGCCTTGGTGCGGGCCCCCACTTGGAGTAGAGTCTCCCGGGCTCTAGTCCAAGTGCGGTGACACCTCTGGACAAAGGCGTGAGCGGAGGGGACCGCAACCTCGGATTCCAGACTGGGAAAAATAGGTGGCTGGTAACCTACACTACACTCAAACGGAGATAGGCCCGTAGCCGACACTGGTAACGTATTGTGCGCGTACTCTACCATAGACAGTTGTTGGCTCCAAGAGGAAGGATTCTTGGAGACCAAACATCGCAACACTCTCTCCAAATCCTGGTTGGCTCTCTCGGTTTGACCATTGCTCTGGGGATGAAATCCAGAGGACAAACTCACAGTCGCCCCCAGTAATCTGCAAAACTCCTGCCAAAATTTGGACACGAACTGGGGTCCCCTGTCGGAAACCACGTCTGTCGGGAGGCCATGTAACCGAAAGACGTGATCTACGACTGCCACCGCTGTCTCCTTAGCTGAAGGTAATTTGGGTAAGGGAACAAAGTGGGCTGCCTTCGAGAACCGGTCCACCACAGTCAAAACTACTGTGTTACCCTGGGAGGGTGGGAGGGCGGTAATAAAATCTAGAGCGATATGGGACCATGGTCTCGAAGGCACCAGCAGTGGCTGAAGTAACCCATCTGGAGGTCGATTGGAAGCCTTACCAGTAGCACAAACCGAGCAAGCCAAAACAAAATTGTGAATGTCACGAGCCATAAGTGGCCACCAGAATCGTTGCTTGACTAAAAATCTAGTCCGATTGACCCCTGGATGGCAAGCCACATTGGAACCATGACCCCACTGAATAACGTCTGACCGTAATCCCTCCGGCACGAATAATCGATTCGGTGGGCAACCGGGCGGAGGCGTTACCCCTTCCAAGGCCTTAACGACCCTCGATTCGACCTCCCATGTGAGTGTTGAAACGAATAGCGTTTCGGGTAAAATACACTCGGGAGTAGACGGGCGCTCGGAAAAATCAAATACACGAGACAGGGCGTCGGGTTTGATGTTCTTGGAACCCGGACGATAAGACAGGGAAAACTCAAAACGACCGAAAAACAGAGCCCACCGAGCCTGCCTGGAGTTCAATCTTTTAGCGGTTTTAATGTATTCGAGATTCTTATGATCGGTCCAGACGATAAAAGGTACCCCCGACCCTTCTAACCAGTGGCGCCATTCCTCCAATGCTAACTTAACTGCCAACAACTCTCTGTTACCAATGTCGTAATTGCGTTCGGTGGGTGACAATCGATGAGAAAAAAACGCGCAAGGATGCATCTTGTCGTCTGCAAGAGAGCGTTGGGACAACACTGCACCTACTCCCACCTCCGACGCGTCGACCTCCACCACGAACTGACGTGATGAATCAGGGGCAACAAGGATGGGGGCTGAAACAAAGCGGCCTTTCAGTTTGACGAACACAGCTTCGGCTGCGTCCGACCACCTGAACGTCGTTCTGGGAGAGGTCAAGGCAGTCAGAGGTGCGAATAGTTGGCTGAAATTGCGAATAAAACGCCGGTAGAAGTTGCCGAACCCCAGAAACCTCTGCAGGGCCTTGCGGGAATCTGGACTTGGCCACTCCACCACAGCCTTAATCTTCTCAGGGTCCATCCGCACTCCTTCAGGCGACACAATGTAACCTAAGAAAGGGACAGACTGTGCATGAAAATCGCATTTCTCCGCCTTGACAAAAAGCCCATTCTCTAGCAACCTCTGAAGCACTCGTCGTACGTGTTGCACATGCTCCTGGAGAGAAGAAGAAAAAATCAATATGTCATCCAGGTAGACATATATGAATTGATCGATCATATCTCGCAACACGTCGTTGACCAATGCCTGGAAAACAGCCGGGGAGTTGGACAGCCCGAAAGGCATGACCAAGTATTCAAAGTGCCCCCTGGGGGTGTTAAATGCTGTTTTCCACTCATCCCCCTCCCTAATGCGAACCAAATGATAAGCGTTACGCAAATCCAATTTTGTGAAGACGGACGCTCCCTGCAACCTCTCGAAAGCTGAAGACATCAACGGCAAAGGATAAGTATTCTTTACCGTGATGTTATTCAACCCTCGGTAATCAATACAAGGTCGCAGAGACCCGTCCTTTTTCCCCACAAAAAAGAACCCCGCCCCCGCTGGAGAAGAGGAAGGGCGAATGAACTTGGTTGCTAGAGAATCAGAAATATATTTCTCCATAGCCTCTCTCTCAGGAACAGAGAGTGAATACAACTTGCCCTTGGGCGGAGACTTACCTGGCAGCAAATCTATAGCACAGTCATAGGGACGATGCGGAGGTAGAGAAGCAGCACGAGACTTACTGAACACCTCCTTCAGGTCTAGGTACTCCGCGGGCACGTTAGACAAATCCCCTGCTTCCTCCTGAAACACAGAAACAGGCACAGACGAACAAGCAGACACAAGACAAGACTTATGACACCCCTTGCTCCACTCCAGCACTGATCGGTGATGCCAGTCCACTCGGGGGTTGTGTTGGATAAGCCACGGGTGTCCAAGTACGATGGGGGCCAGGGGTGAGTCCAGAATATAGAACGAGATAGTTTCAGAATGATTTCCAGAGGTAATGAGGGTGACGTCTTCAGTGGCAAGGGAAATGGTGGGTAGCTCTTGTCCATTGAGTGCGTGAACTGAAATCTTGTGAGTGAGTGGTTTGAGGGGAATCTGAACATCTTGAGCAAACTTGTGGTCCATAAAATTACCTTCCGCGCCCGAATCCAATAGTGCCTGACAATCGTGCTGGTGGACTGACCACCTAAGCTTTACCGGAAGGAGCGTGGAGGTCGATGTAACAGCTGATGAGGTCTTCCTGGCGGAGATCCCACCCGATAGTAGCCTCAAATTTACCACCGGGCTGGGCCTTTTACTGGGCAGTTGTAAGCAAAGTGACCCGATCCTCCACAATAAAGACAAAGGCCCTGGGACCTCCGCCTCTCCCTCTCCTCCCGGGAAAGTCGAGCTCGACCCACCTGCATGGGCTCAGGATCGTTGCTGGAACTGACCACGTCCCTGCCACTGGACCGAGACCCGTCGACGTCTCCGAAGGTACGGGTGGATTTAGCCCGGCGCTCAACTCGAGACAACCGAGCGTCCACCCGCAGCGCCAGGTCAATGAGTCCGTTCAAGTTGGTGGGCAGGTCCAGGGCGTAGATCTCCCTCTGGACGTGGTCAGCCAACCCATGCAGGAACATGTCCCACTGCGCCTCCTCGTTCCATCCGCACTCCGCCGCCAGGGTTCGAAACTCAATTGAATAGTCCGAAACTGATCTTCCCTCCTGTCGCAACTCTGCCAGGGTCCTAGCGGCCTCACGCCCAGAGACCGCCCGATCAAAAACCTTTCTCATCTCGGCGGCGAGGGTCTGGAACGAGGCGCAGCATGGGTTTTGATTCTCCCACACCGCCGTTCCCCATAGCGCCGCCTTCCCAGTCAACAAAGTCAAAGTAAACGCTACCTTAGCCTGTTCGGTGTTAAAGGTGCGGGGCTGTAGTGCAAAGTGCATCGAGCACCGAGTGATGAACGCTCTGCAGTGGGAGGGTTCTCCTCCATAAGCCTCAGGAACAGGAAGGCGTGGCTCCGGCTGGGAGGCGCTCTCAGGTGGTGTGGGGGGAACGGCTGGTGTGGGCGGCGCAGTGGGAACTCGTAGGCGTTGGATCTGCTGGGTGAGCTCGGACACCTGCGTCACTAGGGCTTGTACTGCGCGTCCCGTGCCGCCGATCTCTCTCTCTTGGGCATCCATTCTGCGAATGCTATGGTGAATGAACTCATCCAGGGATGACGAAGACGCACTTGCTGCTTCCATCTGCTGGTCAGAACGTTCTGTCATGATCGCGGGATGAACGACAGGAAGCAGATGCAAGTTACTCTTTTAATGAAGACAAGTAGATGAATGACACACAGTACAGCCGATGGTGAAGTGACGCAGGAGCTTCGGTGGCCAGGACTCGTGAAGACGTGCAGTGAAGACGTGACGACAACGAAAACCCCAATCCACTTGAACACGACGACGAACAGGAACACCAGGCTGAACAGGACACAGGAACACCAACACCGAGGACCAGAGACAACGTTCTGACAAGGATGCAGAAACAGAGGTAAGAATATATGGGGTTGAGAGATTGCGTGCAGCTGGTGAGATGATGATGATCAGCTGGTGCGGATCCGGAGTGCCAATCATTCACGCCCACACGCACGTGCACTCATACAACAACATAAACACGAGACAAGAAGAGACCAGAGAATACGTATACCGTGACACTCAACCTATATGTATCACTTATTAGTGTAAAATGGAGGGAAACATTTGATGCTTGGATTTTAAATCTTATACCATAACAACAAAGAAGCCAGCCTGGCCCATTGAAAGCCATGGCTCGCACTGGCCCGGCGGTGGAAATGCGGCTACTTTCAACTTCAATAAAAAAAAAAATAGGGAATAAAAGTGTAATGTGTCAGTCCAGCAAGGAGGCTACTCAAAATAATTTTAAGTTTCAAGTTTCCAGATTATTGCCTTTTACATCATCACATGTATACTTTCTTATAATGTTTCTCTCATTAACAGAGTGAATGGAAGTACTCCGCATTCTGAAGGCAATAAACTTTTCATCCCAAAATCTTCCTCTGATGTGAATGGTGTGTACGTCTGTACAGCATCAACCGGGTATGGAAGTGTGTCAGGTGTGCTCTATGTGGATAACACTGGTGAGTCCTTTAATATCTTTATATTTTAAAATAGTTGTGTTTTTTATTATTATTTTATTCATATTATTCTTCTGTTTTATTTAATTCTAGTCTAGTCTATAGGCATGTAGCATAGATATATGTACACTAGATGTTGCCTTTGGGTTCTAAGCATGCGTCAAAACCGCCGCCATCTTGGAACAGGGGTCTTGTCATAGGAAGTAGCTAGGTAACGGTGCTA
This sequence comes from Rhinichthys klamathensis goyatoka, assembly GCF_029890125.1. Lineage (NCBI taxonomy): Eukaryota > Metazoa > Chordata > Actinopteri > Cypriniformes > Leuciscidae > Rhinichthys > Rhinichthys klamathensis. The sequence continues at coordinate 117,396 of NW_026606813.1, forward strand.
TCTCCGCCTGTACTTCTAGAATGTTTTTTTTTATTTTTTTTATTTTTTATTTCTCTGGACTCAATGATAAATACATGTTTGACCATTGGAACGAACCAAAAAAACTAGAAAATCGCATTCATGACGATTTATGTTGATTTTATTTCCGTTAGACCTTTGCCTACACGGACGCTTATGCATTAAAGAGGAGGGGCTCCCCTTTTCCATGATGGCGGCTCTATTGACGCATTCGTTCCAATGAACTGCCGTAGCCAAGGCGACATCTAGTGTATATATCTATGGGCATGTAGGAACAGAAGTAAATCAACACAGAGACAACAATATTCATAGACAAAACTTAAATATGTCACCTGACAGTTCTCCACTCTTATTCCATGTTTTGTAGGATCCACTGATGTCTGTTGGGATCTGTTGGGTTTTATCTCCAGCTGTGCCATCCTGGGATTTACTGTGGTTTTTATTCTGCTCAGTGTCTCGAGGTCTAAAGTTCTACTGAAGTAAGAGTAGATTTTACTAAAGTAAGCACTATTAATTATAAATCATCATAGGTCATCTCATGGTAAAGTCCACCACAGCTAAACTGATGTGTTGTGACAGAGCAGTGCTGGGGAAGTACCTCAAAAACTTCCGATTACTTCTCTAAAATTGTACATTTGTCAAAGTAAACACGAATGACTTTTACATTGCTTTCTATAACATTTACAACCGTTGTGATATGTCTGTATCTGCCCATGTCATGTTTTATGACTGTTTCAATGCTTGTGTGTGAATTATGCGTGCATTTGTTTAATTTGTTATTCTTGGGTGTGTTTGAGTACAATCTCTAGAAAAAAGGTACTAAAGCTGTTACTGTGGCGGTGCAAACTGAAAAATAAAGTGACAAATGAAAACAAACTGAAAGTCCATGAATAACAAAACGAACATAAGATAGCATTTCTAGCACTTTTAGATTTGACCATCCACCCTCCTTTGTGTGCATGTTATCTCTAAACTCTTAAAAACCTTATTACCTTTTGTTTTACTTAGTTGAGAATGAGACATTTGTACCAGTCACACTGAGACATTTCAAACGATACCAAATATGTATAACACTCGATGATAATCATTCACATTAAACCATTTAGATTCTTGTGTGAGTTTGGGTGATCTCTGCGAGAGTGGATCATGAGGGGGAGAAATGTAGATTAGTGTCTCAATAGTGCACAAGGGGGAGTTCAAATGTTAATTTTCAGCAAGGTCCTTTGTCCACTCGAGGAGTGGTCAATCCTCTTCCAGTTTTTCCAGCTTTTCTCCTTGATCCCGTGGGTCAAATTTGGATGAACACTTACGAGTTCACAGTAAGACGGTTGTTGTAATCCTTGAGATGTAACTCAAAAATTGACTTTGCAATGTTAGCATCTGTCGAAGCTTTCAGAGGGCTGTGTTCACCTGCAGAACATCCGGTCTCACCAGGTGTATGTAGTGCGAGTTCAGCAGGATGAATGGGTTCAGGTTTTCTTCCTGTGGTTCACAGAGTCAATCTGGACCTTTGTGACTTGTGCAGTTGACGTTTCATTTCTTCATGAAGAAACTTCTGATTCTGTGGCACCTTCCCCATGATGATAATCTGTCCCTTCTTGACCAATCCTGTCTCCTCCAGCGGTGCGGTTGTCTGGGCAGACCGAAGGATAAAGGGGTTCTCCTTCACTGTAAAATCCAATTTGTAAACCTTACTTAAAAAAAGCATGCAAACCGATTGCCTTGAAAAAAACGAGTAAAGTGAAACAGGAATAGTCTGTAGTACTAACACTACTCACACTACTAACACACACTTTAATGCACTGCTGCCTCTCACTGGTTTGGTAACGTTTGGCCACTAAAACGTCAAGTTTTAGTGTTTGTTTGTGTGGTAACAAAGAAACTCACAAAATGGTTAGAATGAATGCTAGGCTAGTTCCATCAACTCAGAAAGGTGGACTAGCTAGCCCTCTATGGACAGACAGTGAGTTCAAGTCATTGTTAGGAGAGCACATGGACTCCATAGTGACTGAGTCAGTCAGATTGAATTTGACAAAGAAATTTGGTATTCACCCAAAAAGAGTATGGTCTATTGAAGAATGCAAAAAGGTGTTAGGTTCATGTATCAGGAAGAGAAACCTAAAAGGCATTATTTTCTGTCACATGGAATTTAGCTTATCCATTGTACAAGAGCAAGTTCAGTGTATTGTGAAGTTAAAAGAACAGAACAAACAATTGCAGACTCAAGTGTCCTGTTTCAAGACAAAGATGGGCCATAACAAAACCTCGTCAAAATGTGACTCAGAAAACCAACAGTCAGATGAAAGCTATCCTGATTTACAGTTTTTTGATAGAATAGAGGACCATGTCAGTGCTGTATTGATGAAAGATGTAAATGCAGTTAAAGTGTGTGGAGCAAGCCAAAAGGCTCAGAGTAGGGGAAAAGGGATTGATCCAGATATCGAGAGAATTGCTGAAAGTTTGCCATCAGTGCAAAGAAATTTTTCGGAGTTTAGGAGAGAATTGTCAAAAAAGATGCGGCTCTACGATATGTCTCTAGCTGAAGTCAACCAGCTAATATCACAGATCTTGACTGAGTCAGAATTCAATGATTTTGAAAATGCTGTAAACAATTCTGAACTACAGCATGCCAGAAAAGATGAATTGAGAGAGGGAGTTCTGAGAGTGTTAAAGAACATTGTTGGACCAAAAGTGGACTGGTCAAAGATCACTAGATGTGTACAGAAGAATTATGAAAAGGTATGTGAGTACACAGAAAGATTTTGTCAGACAGCTGCAGCTTACAGTGGGATTGTTGACACTTCAGAGAAGGCGCTAGAGGACAATGGTGCCCTCGTTCGCACATGGTTTGATGGCCTTTTGTCAGAGCATAGAAAAGCATTGCCTTTCTTAGATGTCACATGGGACACTAGAACCCTGCAAAACAACTTGGACAGTTTAGCTGCTTGGGAAAGAGATTCTGATGTCAGGGCAAGCGTAAACATTGCACCAGCCTCCTTTAAGGTCAACACAGAGAACCAACAGAAACATGAATGTTCTAAGAGAGAGGGCAGTTGTTATTACTGTGGTAAGCCTGGATACTGGAGAAAAGAGTGTAGGAAAAGCAAAAAGAACTTTATAGAAGTTAACAATTTTGCTCAGCTCCTACTCAGTCTGCTTTCTAATTTGAAGCAGCCACTGCCCACATCATTAAACGGGTGGGGCAACATGTTGAAGTGTTAACCATTTGTGCTGTGAGTGCTTAATTCTCCCCAGTAACTTACAACAGAGATAAAAGACTTATTTTTGTTCCATAGAACAAAAGGAAAGTGACTATCTCAGCTTTTCCTTTGTGGGGACAATGGTTAAGTAAGCTCACAGCCTTAAATGTTGTCTACAGCACAGGCCCTTCATTAGTAATGAGCTGGGTCAGGCTGTAAACTTAAAATGCCCTCAATGTAGTGACCGCAATAATGAATCAAGCAAAAGTCATTTTTGTCACCATTCTCATAAATGATGTCTACAATGACTGGAGTTTTGTTAGAGGATGAAGGAGAAATGACTCACGATTGTGTTACGCAGATAAAGCTACACACTTCACAGGACAGGTAGTCAAGGAAGTGTCTGGACCACATCAAGTGATGTAAATTAAAGTAGTGGCAGTATTGTGTCAGGATAAACCTGGACTCATTGTGTCACACTGTAAAAGTTGTTCCCCCTCCCACAGGCAAATGACAGGACACGGAACAGTGAGGAGCCCAGGGAAGAACCGATTGCAACAGGCGTCGGGGGCCAACCCCTGCGGTGAAGACTACCTCATAGGCCTTCCCCCTCCCTAGTCCACCCCTACCTCACTGCTTCTATTTAGGTGTCAAACAAATTAAGAAATAGGGAAAGAAGGAACAACGATAGCAGACTCGGAAAAGTTTACAACCCCAGGGTTTGAACAAATACTGCTCTCCTGTCTTTTGTTTTCTCTCTTCCTCTGTGCAGGTACCACGTGATGGCTGTCCTGAGAAACATACGCACCGACCTCCTCACCTGCATATGAAGACACCACTTCCAGAAAACAACTAGACCCACTTCCAAGCCAACTATCACAAAAGAAGAAAAAAATACACAACGCAGAGACTACGAAACCTTCAGTCATCCATCGACATGCTCAAGATTGTCCTACTACTACACATCATGAAGATCGCACAAAATCCGGACTCCAGAAACAACATATTCTTAGAGCTGATGAATATGTCAAAAACGCCTTGTTTGCTGGAAAGAATGCTTGCACGTCACCTCCGAAGATGGCTGCATTCCAGGACTCACTTGTGCACAAACATGGTGGTCCAACAAGACATTCTGGATCTTTCAGCAAAATTACATCAAGATGACTGAAGATAATTCTTCATGGTTCAGAAACTTGATTGATCACGAGAAAATCACAGTTCCAACCAAAAAAAAAACTTCACGCACCCTAATTGCATGTTTTGTTTCTGTGGCAGCATGCAATTGCAGAAACATCAACACAGAACAAGCTTATGTGCCTGTAACTATCACAAGTTGCAAGAATGAATTTTTAATTGTTTAAATTTGTATATATTTGGGGGGAATTGAAGGAATACAAATTTGTCAAATGTTTAATTTAGGTTTCCACTCCAATGGTATAAAAACTGATAATGTTTAGTAGACGGATTTTAGATGATTATTGAGTCTCCTTTCCTGATAGTCCTGTTTTCTCTCCCTTCAGCCTAGATGTTGAATCGTTAGGTTGATTGGATTAGCTGTCGGGGAGACTTTCACCTTTTGTCTTTAATGGCTCTGGGATGGCTCTTAGGAACCAGAGTTCCTGGCCACTATCAGCTATCACAATAGTTATGCTGATTCAATTGGATTGGTAACGCCCTCAGAGTAGGGTGTGTTCCTACTTCATTTGCATGCTTTGTTTCAGAGGGACTCCACCCCAATGTAAACTCCTCCCCCTCTAAATGTATAAATTACTAGGGAACATTTCCCTTAGTTGGACGAGATTAAGATGCTACAGCGACCTAATCAAGAACATCTGCTTTAAAAGATACCTCTCCGTCTCCTGGTCTGCTCTTCTGACTTTTCTACACTTTAAGAAAAAAAAGTTCACAACAGGTCTCAAGTGTTTCTCAAGGTCAGGTATGGTGGTCCCATTTTAAATATCCAATTCTTCACTACCACTGTGATAATGTTAAATGGTAGTGGAATTTAAATATTCTTGGTCTGAATCACTAGCGGCGCAAGGATTTTGATTGTAGGTGGGCCTCCAAAAAACTGGATGGGTCAGTTAAAATAACCCAAACAAAAAACGGGTTCCCTTTCATCTCCGTTTCAGCGCTTTGGCACTGCTATGCTTTGCGTTTCATATTAGCTAATATTGGAGATTTTCCTTTGCCTCACGTAAAAGTCTGTATTGCTGTGTCTCAGTCAGAAATCAGGATAAATCAGGTTAAATTAGGTCAAACGGGTCTGTAAGGATGGAAAAGTACCTACAAAGCTCAGAGAGAAGATAAGATGGTACTAAAAACATCAATTAAAAATGATGGATGGCACTAGAACACTGCAGGTGCAGGGAAACATGTGACCTGAGCAAGATAGCTGATTGGCTACCTAGTGATAAGAAAAGGTATAAGACTTGAAGTTTGACCATTGCAAGTCAAATGAACAGCTGCATCTCACTTTGTTGCTTGTCAATAAAGTTACTTCTTCTGAAACCTGGAACTTGGACTCTTGAGAGATTTTTTTGAGACCCGATTTAAAGACTTTGAATTTGACACAACAAAATTGGCGAGCCGAGCTAAGAGTGGAGAAGGGGTAGCCATGGTGGGCATGCTGACAGAAGCCTCACAAAACAAAAGGCGCCAATAAAAATAAGGTAAGCAGCTTTTTGCTTATATATATTTGTTTTGTGAGGCTCCTAGTAAGCTAGCGCCTGGTTGGTAGAAGACCTTAAATAAAAGACCCCACCAAAAAGAACCTAAAATTGATAAGGAATCAAAAGGAGGGTAATTTCCAGGTCTCAAGAGGGAGTGCATGCGTAAATAGGCCTACAATAAAGCAAGAAGTGCTTAAACGCAAGAAGTGCGAAATAAAGCAAGAAGTGCGTCAGTTAGATAAAATAAAGCGCTTGATAAATTCCGGAATATAGCATAAAATTGGCAATTTTTTTATAAAAGGCTAGGATAAAGAGATAAAGTTTATTCTGGTTGTGCTGTGATCACTAATCCTGCTGCTTTTAACTGCTCGGCTTTGACATTAACCGCGTTGCTTTAAACTGCTTTGCTTGGCACTAATCGCGCTGCTACATACTGCTCTGCCTGATAATTAACCGTGTTGCATTGAGCTGCCTTGCTTTAGCACTAATCGCGCTGCTTTGAGCTGCCTTAATTGGGAGAGAAGACACTCTTGGGATCAGACTGAGATAAGTGACTGAGAGAAGCTGAGACAGTGAAAGGGAATGAGAATATTATATGAGACCTGTAAAGATGGAGAGACGATACTGATGAAATTCAATGGACAATGAAAAACAAATTAATATAAAGAATATAAGAAAATATAGAGTTCATAAAATAAAAAAATACTCCCAAATACTGGCTTTGTCGACTGTTTGGACACTTTTCAGACTGCAAACGCTGTGATCCAGATAGGGAAACAGCCCATACTGAACAAAAATCGAATAAATTAACTTTTTGAACTTTTTTTTTTTTGTGTGTGTGTGTGTGTGTGTGAATGAATATACTAACAAACTAAGTATATTTGGATTGAGATAAAGAAGTAGGGAGGGAGAAAGGTGACCGTGATAAGAGAACAAATTTTATTTCTGGAAGCTTGAAGACAAATGTTGGCCAGGGCAAGAGCTCATTATGAGGAAGAATATAGGAGGGAATCAAGAGAAAGAAAATAAGAAAATGACTTTAAACAGGCATTAAGACAAACCAAAGGCATCAAAAATCATTTTTGGTTAGAAAAAGAATTCATAGATGACAAATAATAACCTTTATTTTACCAGGAAAGAAGACTCACTGAGATTAAAATCTCTTTTTCGGGAGTGTCCTGGCCAAGATAAGCAGCTTAGTTTACATATACATTTTACATCAAAGTTACAACACACAAACATAAACAAATCTCATTACATAAATACAAAATATAAAAAAAGGGCGGAGACAAGAATCAAAAGAAAAATGAATTGACAAAAGTCACAAATCTGAATCAACTTGAGACGTACTCGGTTACTTGCATAACCTCGGTTCACTGATATGCGGGAAAAAGTTCTGCGTCTGGTTGATTATGGAAAAACTCCTTTTTCTCCGAATACTGAAGCCTTTTTAATCATGCAGTGAAACTGCACGGCCATTGGTTCATACAGAGGAATAAAACGAACCAATGGCGAGGCAGCGGGGCTGCACGAGCCTATGGCAGGGTAGCATACCAGAGCAAGCCAAAATGGGCGTGGCATCTGGCTATAAAAGCAGGCATTCTGGCATAGGATCCTCAGATTAAATCCGACTGAAGCGATAAACTCTGAGTCGTACAGCAATATAGCACGGCCTGAAACACAGTTCCCGTATCTCGTAAGTAACAGAGTATGTTCCCTTCCGATACTTTACTCGTACTGCGTCGTCGCTAGAAACTGTTATGGGGAACCAATACAATCTCGCCATGCTATGGCTTTGGAATGACTTATAATGTTGTACTTGGCCTTTAGCCCTTAGCAGACCCCAGAGGAACCAATACATAATAGGGAATAATCATTTCGCTGGGGGCTCAGACGTAAGTCGGAGCCGTCTCGGAACGTAAACCGGGAAGAACTCATAGAGGTCGACCCTGCCCTAGACAATCGTTCCAAGGAACCTGTATGGCTTAGACTCTAGAAGGACCGAGAGCTTGTCAGGTAAGAGAAGGCAATAGCCTGTTACCAATGGCCCAGACCTTGGTTAGAGCCACAAAGGTATTATAGCAATAGGCGATAGCCATAGAGTTACCCCAAATAGTATGGGGTGGAAGTTCATGGTGGTTTGGGCTCGGCTGAGGCCAAATTCACTAGACAGAAAGGACTTGTGGCTGCAGAGCAGGGGCTTCTAGATTGTAGAACCTGGTAAATGTGGACGGCGATGACCAGCCGGCCACCACACAAATATCACCAATGGACACACCACTGGACCAGGCCCAAGACGAGGCCATGCCTCTGGAGGAATGAGCTCTTACTCCGACGGGGCATTGTAGGCCATCTGGATATCCTCTGCTTCGTGACCGGATGCCCTTTGGTGCGGCCTCCGAAACATACAAAAAGCTGTTCCGAATGTCTAAAAGAGGCGGAGCACTCTGTTTATTCTCACAGCCCTAACAGGGCAGAGTAGATGCAGCTCTCGTTCATCTGCGGAGGGAGGAAGTGCCGAGAGGGAAATCACCTGTGCTCTGAACGGAGTAGAGAGCACCTTAGGTATATAACCATGCCTTGGTTTCAGGACAACCTTGCAGTCGGTGGGCCCAAATTCCACAGAAACCTTGAGCGTGGAGGGAGTGCGTCCCTTATCCAGCAGGTCCTGCAGGGAAGACTATATCAATGATATGTCGCAAGAGAGAGGGTCTGCGCTCCAAGCTGTGCACCAGGCGGAGAACACAGACCATTTAAGGGCATAGAGGCGTCATGTAGACGGGGCTCTAGCCTCGGAAATAGTGTTTAAAACTCTCTCGGGGAGGTCCATAGGCTCCCATCAAGAGGCCAAAGGTGCAGTGCCCACAGATCGGGTTGGGGGTGCCAAATCGTCCTGTTCGCCTGAGAGAGGAGGGCCCGTCTCAGAGGGATGGGCCACTGGGCGGCTGTGAGCAGCTGCGTCAGCTCTGAGAACCAAGGTTGGTTCCTCCAGAGAGGGGCCACGAAGAGGACTTCATGTTTGTATTCCCTGATTCGTCTGATGACCTGAGGGATCGGGGGGTAAGCGTTTAGGAGAAGGCTGGGCCAGTCGTGGGCCAGCGCATCCCTGCTCTTTGAGAAATAAGTTGAGTCGTGAGAGTCTTCTGAGGCGAAGAGGTCGACCTCTGCCTTCTCGAAGATCTCCCATATTTTGTGAACCGCGTGGGGTGAACTATCCACTCCACCGAGGGGATGTTGCTTCGAGATCGCATGTCTGCCCCTTGCTTCAGTTTGCCCGGCACGTGCACTGCTCTCAGAGAACAATTAAACTTGTGAGGAAACAGCGCTGCGTCACCTCACAAGTTTAATTCGTCAAATAAACTGACCTGTGTGAGTAGTAATTTAGCACTTGCGGGTGAGTTAGTTCGGTAGAATAAAAAGTCCTCATTCCTTTATATCCGCGGGACTCGTGTGTGGCACTGATATCTGTCTCTCATTAGCAATCGCGCCATGCTTCATACCACAGTCATGTTAAAAAACATGAATGTTTTCACTCATCGATCAGCATTATTTCCCCTTAAACATTTAACGTTCGATCCATCGGCATGACAACAAGTTCCATGATTCCGCTTATTCACTGAGTCATCAATCTACGCCTTTGTTGTTGTAAGAGGTTAACCCCTAGCGGTGAAAAAAATTACAGATTGTAGCTTTAAGCCAACGTTTTCAGGATGTGGTCATTATGGTTATAACTTTTTGACTATTTTACCAAACAAAAATGTCCTGTATCATAAATCGATAAACTTTTGCTTGAAAACAATGAAAACGCCTTAATTCCTCTAAGTTAAAATAACCCCAGATTAAAAAATTGGAACAATAAAAAACGCCACTGCTTATAAGTAGCACTTCCTAAAACGTTCTAGAACGGTTTAGAACAGTCCATTGAAGTCACAAAATTATGGAAGAATAAATTACATTTTCCAGTTCAATTTATTCTTCTATAATTTTGTGACCTCTATGGAAATGTTCTGCTCCAAGAAACAGGTACCGTCCAATAATTTGCATTTAGAGTGGCATTCTGCACTTTTCTTCTAGTGAACACTATTCTAAAGGCACACTTCCTCTTCTTCGATGTGATTGCTCAAATCTCACTAAAATATTGTTCCAGATAGCCTTGTTTTCTATAAGGTATATAGCATCACTTTTCTTGTGCGACATTATAGATTGCAATACTGGAACAAATATCAAAAAGTATGAAGTTGAGTTGTTTGCTCATAAATATCTCTCTCTCTCTCTCTCTCTCTCTCTCTCTCTCTCTCTCTCTCTCTCTCTCTCTCTCTCTCTCTCTCTCTCTCTCTCTCTCTCTCTCTCTCTCTCTCTCTCTCTCTCTCTCTCTCTCTCTCTCTCTCTCTCTCTCACTCTCTCTCTCTCTCTCTCTCTCTCACTCTCTCTCTCTCTCTCTCTCTCTCTCTCCCCCTCTCTCCCCCTCTCTCTCCCCATCTCTTCACAGTAAAAAACGTTGGGTTGTTTTTAACCCAACCATTGGGTTACACAGATTGGGTCATTATGTTGGGTTATTTTTCCAAAAAAGTTGGGTCATTTTTAACATCGTTAGGTAATGAGAATGCATACCAAGATGGGATTGTTCTAGAAAATCAGCTGTAAAACAATTCCTGAATGTTTTTAACAGTTATACACATTTTTAGGAAGTGCTATATACTTACAATCAGTGACATTTGTTATTTTTCCAATTTTATATCTGGGGTAACCTTTTTTAAACTTAGAGGAAGTAGGGCGTTTTTCATTATTTTTAAGCAAAAGTTCATCGATTTATGATACAGGAAATATTTTATTTGAAAAATAGTCAAACATTTATTATAACCCCCAGTGGTCATGCGTTTGGAGAGCTGCATGACTCGATTTGTCCACTAGAGGTCAGTGGTGCAACAACTTTACACCGGGAATTCCTTAGAAAGTGAATTAGTAATATATAACAGATAATGTGTACACAGTGCCGCTGCTAGCCATTTTGGTGCCCTAAGCATAATTCCTTTATGATGCCCCCCCGCCCCCCCCCTAAAAAAAAAAAAAACATTTTAATTTAGGATTTTCATTTAGCCCCCAATGAGGGTATGATTTATAAAAAAAATGCAAAAATTAAAAAGTAACACTTTAGTTTAGGGTCTAATGCTTACTATTAACTAGTTTCATTACCATGCAATGGCATGGTTTTATAATCACTGGGGTTCCGAATTTGAGGCAGGTTAGTTAGGGGTGTTCGGGGGAAATTTTGGATTTTTCTGAACTACAGATGTGCATTTTAAGATGTTGTGAAGGCAAAAAAAAAAATATATATATATATCGATAACAACAGCTTTAAAACCATGTCAGTGGGCAGCTGATTATTTTTCTCTCCTCATCAGCATCACACTCTTTTTCTCTTTGTTTTTATCTTGCCCTGTCTCTTCCCCTCCTAAAGTTGGCTTTTTTAATTTTCTAAAGGTTACAATTTGTATTTTATTCTCAATATGTACACATTCATTATTAATCCTGTGGCTAACATGATGAAAACGGCTTTGTTCATGTTTCTTGTCCCCTCACAATGACAATAGCCTAAACTATTACACTAGGCTACATGTTACATAGGCCTATTTTCAGTTCAAAATAGCGAAATTAGACAAAACTATATTAGTTTGCCTAATTATTTTTTGTCATTCGTTTAACATTTATGACCTAAAAAAAACTGTCAAATAAAGTTAAGTTTAGCTACTTACATCTTCATAGCTGCCAACTCTCACGCATTGGCCGTGAGACACCCGCATTTGATTGGTTTCACACGCTCACACGCCACACTCCCGATTTCTCACGCTGAAGTGTCAACCCGGGCGGTCAAATGCCTGGAAGATGAGTTTATCTATTTATCTACCTGTTGAGCCACTCGTGATCGACTAGTTATACCGCAAATTCGTTAAAAATCTCCCGTTATCTAGAGCGAGCGTGCATGCGAGACAGAGATTGTGCTCCAAACCGCGTAGAGCGAGCGAGAGACCTTGCGCGAGCGAGACCGCCCCCCCCCCCGGTCAACAAATCTCACTCGTCTCTTCCCCCCCCCCCACCCCCCCGTCAACAAATCTCACGCCGAGCAAAACTCAAAAGTTGGCAGGTATGCATCTTATCTCGCACTTGACCGTACACTGAAGCGTCGAGTTGCACTGTTAAAATTCGCGCTCAGCGTCTGTGAACATAAAGCCCGCCTACTTTGATTTGATTGGTCATCTCAAATATTCTGACATTGACGAGCAGTGACAGACCAATGAGGCTCAGATGAACAAACACATGACACACACACACACACACACACCCTGTCCTGTGTTTCTGACGTGCTCTCTGTCTCTGCTCGGCGCCGCTGCGGAATGAAGAGGAAGAACGCGCTGAATCTGATTATAACAAGAAGTTTGATGATTGGTTTTTCATTAGGCTATTTTTGGTGCCCCCTCAGCACTTGGTGCCCTACGCACAGCGCGTGATGCGCGTGGTGGGAGCGGCGGCGCTGTGTGTACAGCACAGCAAACTGCAGTCTTTGGAGGTTTGAATTTATACATACGCGAAATAAATACTGACAACAATCACGAGAGTTATGAAGAGCTTTAAGACTGCGTTTCCCAGTGTCACCTAAGATGAGCATCCTTCTAATGAAACACCCAGTTATGAGGAGACTCGGGACTCGGGAGAGGATGACGGGAGGAATGCGTGGTCGTGACGTCAGCTGTCTCATCATCATCACTGGCGCTGCTTTAGAATGAACGAGAGCGAGTCATTCAGCATCAGATGCGACATCACAACATCATGAACCAAAGCTGAACTTACGAGGACCACGGCCCCTCTTCTCTCGGAGGATCTGTTTTAACTTTGCGAATGATTCGATGAGCTCTGCACTCAGATAAATGACTCAAAACACGGGTCCGTCTCATTTTATTCGCAGATGACCGATAGCGGCAGCGATGGCAGGGTCAAATTTGGTGTTCTCCGATGTGGAAAGTTTTCTAGACGCGCACCCGGAATTATTAGAGGACTATTTAAACAGAAAGGGCAAGGTGAGTGTGGTGGAAAAGTGGCAGAAGAACCATCACGCGGCTAAAACTCCGGCGAACTCCAGCGGCGCGCACGCGGATAAAGGCGCGAGCGCGTGCGGGAAAGACAGCTGGGCGAGCAGAGGAGACGGCATACAGAGACGAGCCTCGCAGAAAGAGCTACGGAAAACATTCGCAAGGTCTAAAGCCATCAATGCCAACAGGACTTATGATGAACACGTTAACTCGCGAGCGCAGGAGCCGCTCACCAGCATGAGGAGGCGCGCGCTTCTGCGTAAAGCGAGCTCCCTTCCGCCGACCACCGCGCACATACTCTCCGCGCTCCTGGAGTCCCGGGTCAACATCCCTCAGTACCCCTACACCGCAGTGGACTACAAATACTACCTGAAAGAGCACAACGAGAGGGAGTTTTTCCTGGAGCTGGTCAAAGACATCTCCAACGACCTGGATTTGACCAGTCTGAGCTATAAGATCCTGGTGTTTGTGTGCATCATGGTGGATGCTGACCGATGCTCCCTGTTCCTGGTGGAGGGACCGGCCAATAAAAAGACCCTGGTGTCCAAGTTCTTCGACGTGCATGCTGGGACCACAGTGTTGCCCTCTCTGAGGAACTCGGATGAGGTGCAGGTGCCTTGGGGAAAGGGCATCATTGGATATGTGGCTGAACATGGGGAGACCGTCAACATTCCCGATGCATATCAGGTGAAAGCAGGAATGAAAGCAAGCTCGTCCCTAAGGATGTGTGGGACTTCTGTAATATTTTGGGACCACACCACAGTTATAAAGGGATCAAAGTAGCAGTCAAAGGAGATGCTACTGGAGGAAGTAAAAATCTTATTCCTTCAGAATGATTTCTTAGAGGATTCTTAGAGCCCTTTGGGATGCTTTAGGATTGTTTACAAATAATGAAAGAAATTCGGTAACACTTTACAATAAGGTTCGTTAGTTAACATGAACTAACAATGAACAATACTTCTACAGCATTTATTAATCTCAGTTCATATTAATTTCAACATTTAGTAAGACATTATTAAAATCAAAGGTTGTATTTGTTAACATTAGTCAATGCACTGTGAACTAACATGAACAAACAATGAACATCTGTATTTTTTGCTGTATTAACTAACATTAACAAAGATGAACTAACAAATATTGCTCATTTTTAGTTCATTATAGTCAAAAATGTTACCAGAAATTCTTTAGGTTTTTGACTATATCCATTCACATTACATTTTCACATATGAATAATTAATCAGATAGACATGGAAAGTATTTTACTAAAACATTTATTGATGGTGAAACGCAACATTCCCAATGCATATCCGGTGAAGCATCAGTTTCAGTTCCACACATTCCAAAAGATGGAAGTTCTGCCGTAATTTGGAACAAATGTAAAAGGGATCAAAGTGAATTAAGATCCTATTGGATAAAGTGCAATTCTTGTTTTTTTTTAAACCGAGACAGTAATTTCACTTCAGTGGTAAAAACACCCAGCATCCCAATGGAAATTCTATTATACAATTGTTGTACATTGTATTACAATGTTGAGCAATTGTAAAGGGACCAAATTAAGAGTCAAATACCGTTTGTTACAATTGTGATAGAAAGTCCACTGGGATTAGGAATCTTCGCATCTGCGGCGAGTTCACAAGACATTTTCCCATATGCATAATTACTGATCAGATAGAATTTTACTGAGATGGGGAAACAGCAAACAATCTTAATGCATTACAGGTGAAACAGGAATAAAATGATTGTTTCTAGTTAAAACATCATTTATGTGCACTGAATTGCTAATGGAATGGATATAATTTGGAATCAATCCTAATGGGAGAAAACTATAAGAATCAAGTAAGATTCCATTGGACATTCTGACATTCTAATTTCACTGCTGAAAAAAAATAAAAACTCACTATGTATAATCAGAGATATATAATCATTTTATCCTACTCGATTAAAAAAAGGTGGTTTCCTCTGGAAATGGGAGTTTTTTAGAGGAGGTTTGGGCACAGAGAGACTCTTTATCCAGTAGAGTTGTGTTTGATTCCTGCTTCTCATTTGAGCCCAATAGAAACTGACTCAGGGTTAGGAAAGCGTTAGCATTTTTTGACTAGGTCACTCACCCAAGATTTCCCCATACGGATAATGACTTGCGGCAGACAGGACAGTATTTTACTGTGACCCCTGAATGACGTTTCGCTTTGATTATTCGCCGAGATCCATAAAAGGCCTTGGTGAAATAATGAGGTGTGTGAGAGTATCCGAGTATTGATCCCTGAATCGATCAGCTCAGACAAACGTCCTCCGCTCTGTTCTACAGATTTACTCCTGATACTCTGATGATGATGATGATGATGATGATGATGATGTCAGCTCGCGGTCCTCTAATTAGTCTGTCAATCTGCGTTTGCCTTGTCATTTAGCAAGCAGAGCAGATCATTAAAACTGCATTATTTATCCCAGTAACTCAGCGATTCAGAGACCCTTCAGACATCAACCAGTGAAAGAAGTGGCTCATGCAGCAAGAACATTATTAATTCAAAATAATTTAAAATAGTTACACTTTTATTAATAACGTTCATTAATAAAACTGCATTTTAACAGTGCAGATATATTATGTACTTCAAAATATGAATAATATAATATGATTCATGATGATTCTGTATATGAACATTAATATGTTAAGCTTTATTTGATGTTGAGTCTCTTCTGCTCACCAAGGCTGCACTTATTTGATCAAACATTAAGTAAAATTGTATATTTATATACAATCATATATTTAAAATATGTGAATATAATGTAAAATGTAATTTATTCCTGTGATCAAAGCTGAATGTTCAGCATCATTCCTCCAGTCTTCAGTGTCACATGATCCTTCAGAAATAACTCTAATATGATGATTTGATGATCAAGAAACATTTATTATCAGTGTTGATATGATCAGTTTTTGCAAAATCTGGGTTAAGATTTTTTTTTTTTAATGGAAAGAAATTAACTTTTATTCAGCAAAGATGCAATAAACCGTGTAATCAAATATATACCAGTTTTCACAGAAATATTAGGCATCAAAAACTTTTTTCACTTTAAAAATAATAATAATTGAGCATCAGATCATCATATTAGAGTGATTTCTGAAGGATCATGTGACACTGAAGACTGGAGTAATGATGCTGAACATTCAGCTTTGATCACAGGAATAAATTACACATATATTCACGTAGAAAACAGCTATTTTAAATTGTAATAATATTTCACAATATTACTAATATTAAATGCAGCCTTGGTGAGTAGGAAAAACTTTAAAAATCATACTAAATAAAAAAGACAGATAGTAGTGTAATATAAGGAAGAGAAGACCAGAAGTGTTTTTCTGTCACTCTCTGTATATTTCTGCGGTTCTGTTTAGTGCTGATGGTCACAAAGCAATGACACACTTCGCTTTTAATTAGTCTGGCTTCTCGTTACAGTTATTATAAATGTCCCCATTCAGCAAAGAGTAAGACTGTCTCTTGTCCTCTTTATAGGACCATCGTTTCAGTGATGAGATTGATAAACTCACGGGATATAAAACCAAGTCTCTGCTGTGCATGCCCATCCACAACAGTGATGGAGAGGTCATCGGGGTCACGCAGGCCATCAACAAGAGTCCCAATGGAGCGCTGTTTACCGAAGACGACGAGAAGGTACTGCATGCACACGCTGGGTAACACACAGCGCTGTACACACTGAAACTCACACAATACGTTTACTACACTTGCATTCTCTCTTCTGCTCTAGTCATGCTTCTAGAAACATTTGACTTCACGTGTGAAGGTTTAATTTAATACTCTGTATGTCTGAATGTTACATGCAAACAAGTGGACACGTTTGTCTTGAGGATTTTCAGGGCGATACAGCAGGTCAGGGGTCGTCTCTCAGGCCGGGCTGAAAGCTTGTAGTGATATAGCACTTATAATTGAGATAACTGAATGAACTGAATAAACTAAACAACTAAAGGTCCGTTTAAACCAATGATAATGGAAGTGTTCGATGGAAATTTCCGTGTTTATACTGTTCTGTGGTAGGGGGCGCTATTACACATCTTGTGAAAGAGTACTGAATCTCCTGATCAAAACACAGGCGAAGAAGAAGCTGAAACAAGCGATATCATATGTAAAATAACACGATCATCAACATTAAACAGCAAATAAATCAAAACTGCCTAATGTTACTAAATGAAATGTCGACCCAGGACGAGCTTTAGGACTGTGAAGCTTTGATCTACTTCATCTGTGTTTTCATCATTGTATTGAATCTGATCTAAATGTATAGTCTTTGACTAAATTCAATTTTCTCAGCTTTTTGCTCAAAATGTTGCTTTTTTAATGAAACTCACCCACATTCAAGTGTTTATAAACGAATGCATTAAGCTAGAATAAAATGTTTTTGTTTGTTTGTTTGTTTAAAAGCCGAGGTTCTGCTCTTTCTTTTGATATATTGCATGCGCAGATATTCATAAAACAACAAAATATTCTGGGGGCCATGAATCTTTTGTGAAAATGATCAGAAATGCTGGTGCTAAAAGGTAATAATCATTCTAATTCTACGAGAATAGTAAGTCCACACCACAGCTATACACATGATAGCGATGGAATCACTCTCAGAATTGTTATTTTTAGTTGATGTACAATAAAAACATTGACAGCCAATCATAATCCTGCTTTAAAGAGTGCCAGCATTTAAAACGGCAGACGACAAAACAGCAGCGAGCGCTTATAATAAACAGAACGTTATCATCAGTTGGTGTGGACATTAATATAGTTACCATTATAGTTATTTTATAGTCATAGTTCTTGGTTTGAACAAGCCATAACAGGCGAAAAATCTGAAATTCTAAAATTCTAAATGGTTAATAAAGGTGCTTTTTATAGGAACTAGCCAGCAGGACGGTGTTCGTACGGCATGCGTTCGGCTAATCAGCGTACACTTATGTCAGTTCCTACTGTGCTGGGTTAGACCCTACTCTGAAGTAGTAGCAAATCTAGCCCGCCTAAAGGTGTTCCTATAACTAAGATCGTTCCCAGTTCCTGCCAAAAAGCGGGTTCTTCTGCCAGTAGTTCTAGGAACTAAAACGATCCTCTGGTGCGAAAGCTTAAGTCTCTAAAATCTTCAGATAATTTGACCCTTTTATGAAAAGTCAAAGTTAGTTGTTTATACTTATTTATAAACTTAAAGTCCCCCTGTAGTCAATAATTGTATCCCTTTAAACTCATCTTTGCTCACCAAAATTACATATTTAAACGTTTTTTCCTTCTTTATGTATTAAAATAGCTTGAATGTAACTCGACACCCTTGCCTCATTTAGTATACGCAGTTCTATGAATATGCAAATGAGCCCCGCCTCCACTCACTCACTCAGCTCAGAGATCCACTGGTTGACGATCACACGTTGATCTGATTGGTTACAAGGTAGTGTGTGACGTCAGAAACACCAGCGATTTCAAACCGTGTTTTTGAGACTGTCTTTGGTTCACTGCAGTTTTAAGGAGAAAATACTCAGCCATGCTGTCGACTTATGAATTTACACATGGTTTGTCTTAAAGCATAGTAAAAACACCACATAGACATAAACAACATTAAAAGCTGGATTTTCATCACAGGGGGGCTTTAAAAATATTGTTGCTTTCATCATGGACACTCTTACTTATTATTTCCCCATTAACAGATCATTTTATCTCTGTGCAGAGAAATCTAATAAGGTCTTAGAGAGTGTAATGTACTTTAGTGCATGCAGTTGTGGAGATTGCAGTGATGTATCATTGTACTTTAGCTTTGCACTGACGACACAAACTGTGTGCTTATGTAATGTTGCTGTCATTGGAGAACTGTGTTCATGAATGTCTGCGTAAAGCTGAATAGTTAGTGTTAACGTCAGTTGCCCTCGTCATCATTTGTTCTGGGCTGAGGTAGTGTGGTCAACCACGCCACGCTATCATGAAAAAGAAATAAAGAGTCTCATTAATGTTGACCTTCAGTAACAATGAAGTCTTTATAAACACAGAAGCAGTTTTCATATGGCAGAGTCATTAATCAGCTGAAATCCCTGAGCCGCTGCTCGGTTTACAGGAGCTCAGGTGACACCGGGAGTGTGATGTGCGGCACGTGTGAAACGTGTGAATATACTCTACCATATTAAAGGACAGTCACTGGAACTTTTTTGTCTTCAAAAAATTGTTATTACCATGGTATTCTTTATTCAAAGTACTTTTGGAGAACCATGTACTGCAAATACAGTATCATATGTAATCATATCAAAGTGACGCCACAGTACACTAGGGTAACGGTTATTAGTGGTGCTGGCTAATGCAGTCTTTACTACACTGAACAAAATTATAAATGCAATACTTTTATTTTTGCCCCCATTTTTCATGAGCTGAACTCAAAGATCTAAGACTTTTTCTGTGTACACAAAAGGCCTATTTATCTCAAATATTGTTCACAAATCTGTCTAAATCTGTGTTAGTGAGCCGAGATAATCCATCCACCTCACAGGTGTGGCATATCAAGATGCTGATTAGACAGCATGATTATAGCACAGGTGTGCCTTAGGCTGGATTGGCCACAATAAAGGGCCACTCTAAAATGTGCAGTTTTACTGTATTGGGGGGTACGGGGGGGAACAATTCACGACGATTCACGATCCCATGCCCCCCCATATACAGTTAAAACTGCACATTTTAGAGTGGCCTTTTATTGTGGCCAGCCTAAGGCACACCTGTGCAATAATCATGCTGTCTAATCAGCATCTTTTCACCTGTGAGGTGGATGGATATGTTTGTATTGAACATTAATGGAGCAACACATTTTGTGTGAATATATAAATATTTTTAAATCGTATAAATGTATGAGCTGGTGTCACAGTGGCTACGTTTACATGCACAACTTTTGTTTCAATTGGATCTGATTGATGAATCCGAATGTAGAATTTTAGAATGACGGGACACTCGTTTATCTGACACTTTATTTATCAGGAAGAACAGCTCGTTCTGCGTGGATCTATTTCAACGTCATTGCACATGCGCAGTCCTTTCAGTTTCGGTTCTCAATCCGATCAAGTGTTTTCATGTCCTCTCAATCGGATTAGAAAAGGAATAAACCACCTCTTTCAATCCGATCGAAATTCGATCGATTAATGTGTTTACATGAAGGCTTTTCAGTCCGATTGATCTTTCAATCCGATTACTAACCGATTATTTGGTTGCATGTAAACGTGTTTTGGACTCAGTTGCATCATTTCCCGCCACTAGTTTGTCGTCATAGTCACTCATTTGATTTGTCATCACTGTCAGCTGTGTTATCGTTAATTACCTCATTTGTCTGTGTTAGGGGTGGAACGGTACACAGAAGTCACGGTTCGGTTCATACCTCGGTTCAGACATCACAGTTCGGTACGATTTAGGTACAATGGAGTGAATAGCAAAACAAAAATGCAGAAGGCATTGTATTTTTTAAATAAGTTTTTTTAATAAAGGCATAGAACCAGTTTATTTGTAGTGCACTGACAATAGTTTTATATAATTAGTTTATTAATTAAATTAATAAAAAGACAAAAAGACCTTGCGATATGTTTGGTAATTGTACCTGAATTAATTTAAAATTATTTTGCTATATCTCAGATCAAAATATTTGTTTTTCCTTAATTTTAATTAACATTATTAATTGACAATGTAACATTCTCTTCTGAATTATAAATAATTGATTTCTGTATAAAATAATACTACCATTAAAAACACATTCGATTTTCTTTTTTTAATCAATGTAGAATGTGTGAGATTAGTGCTCCGAGGACAAGAGATGAAAACCAATGCAATATGACGAATGTCCAAAAGATGGGACAGTTTGACAAGAGTTTGACAAGAGTTTACAGTGTGACAAAAGCACAATGTTGTGTTTTATTGCGAGTGTACACAAATATAAGTAAACACTTTGCAGGTTTAATGATCTGTATGAACAAAATGACGGAGTATGTTTTTTATTTTTCCACTGTTCGATCGCGCGCCTCTCTCTCTCTCTCTCTCTCTCTCTCTCTCTCTCTCTCTCTCTCTCTCTCTCTCTCTCTCTCTCTCTCTCTCTCTCTCTCTGTCTCTCTCTCTCTCTCTCTCTCTCTCTCTCTCTCTCACACACACACACAGTTCGATCGCGCCCGCGCGCCCCCCCCCTCTCTCTCACACACACACACACACAGTTCGATCGCGCCCGCGCGCCCCCCCCCCTCTCTCTCTCTCTCTCTCTCTCTCTCTCTCTCTCTCACACACACACACACAGTTCGATCGCGCCCGCGCGCCCCCCCTCTCTCTCTCTCTCTCTCTTTCTCTCTCTCTCTCTCTCTCTCTCTCTCTCTCTCTCTCTCTCTCTCTCTCTCTCTCTCTCTCTCTCTCTCTCTCTCTCTCTCTCTCTCTCTCTCACACACACACACTCCAGCATTGCAATCTTGACATCGCTGCCTGTTCATTATGCCGTCACACCAAACGCGAATAGAGCGTCAAATTCGCGTCTAGTTCGACGCTAGTCCAAAGCGAATAGGACGCGCGTATAAAGCCAACGTTTGAACGTTTGAATCCAACGATGGTACAGATTATGTGTCCCTAAAGAACCCGCGTATCTAACAGTAGTTCCGCATTACATTAATTAATTTGCACGCGAGTTTTATTTATTTTTATACCGTGTATTCTCCGTGTAAATTCGTGCACCGAACCGTGACGCCTGTACCGTTTCGGTTCGATACGAATACATGTACCTGCATTTAGGTACATTAAACAAACCTGTATTTGTTTAATAGCTGTCAACCTGCTCAATCTCCTTCTGGCCGATGTGGATGTTGTTGTTGGCGGCCTGGGGGTTGCGCATCCACTTTGTCTTGGCCAGGTTCATCTTCAGGCCGACCGCTGCGCCGGCCTGGTCGAACTGGTCAAGTCGCATGGTGCTGCTGATCTCAAAATATAGTCAATAATTTTAGCGATTCTCGTTTGCTACTTAAATATACAACATTGAAATAAAAAAAAAAATATTAGATCAAACCAGCGCAGAATCAACTTTGCGCTGCAGTGCGCGATCACGTCAAGGATCAGACAAATTCCCACGTGCATCTTAAAAAGCGGATGTTTTGGAAAGTGCTGCAGCAAGTTTCTGCGCCATCTAGTTGTTTGGGGGAAAATAAAATCAAATGAGCCTTTTACCCCGGTGCGCCTTTAGCCCTGTTGTACCCTATATTTGGTGACATTTTGTTTTACCGTGTCCTTGTCACAAATGTTACTTACTATAGTAAAAACAGTTAAGTATGCATAATAACAAGCACCTTAAGCAAAACCCGATTCCTAACCCTAAGTACATGTTGTTAACTTAAATTACTCAATGCTTAATTGTAAGGCTCTAACAAAGGCATCTTAAAATGAAGTGTAACTGTATATATATATATAAAAAAAACGTCCTTGCAGATCATGTTATACTAATGAAATAAAAGAACATGTTATACTTTACAAACAATGAATGGTCGTGTAACTTTCGGGTGCGAACGCAAACTTTTATCTGCATGTGCGCACTATTCTGCCCTGTCTTTACGTGTAGCGTACACTTTACTATACTTGTAAAAAGTGCACTTTGTAAAAATGTCAAATTAAAAGTTTTGCTTTAAAGTACATTTTATATCATTGTTTAATAACCTTTAAACGTTTCTTAAAGAAGTACACTTATTTTGATGTGTCGATTAACATAATAAAGCACATGTAAAGTACTTGATTATAACTGTAGTGTGTTTAATTATATTAACTGTAGTTCATATAATTTAAATGTACTAAATTGCAACTTTATCATTACAAATGTATTGTTTATTAAGTTTTTCACTGTGTTCTTCTGATTCGATTAGTCCAGTGACGAAGGCACCACACCTCTCATTGTGTGGTAAATACACTTATCTTTCATCTGTGTGAATGAAACAGATGCTGTGGGTTTTAAAGCTGAACAGGATGTCTCGTATTTCTCAACGTAAGCAGTGAGCACAGCGCTGACACTGGATATAATGAATGTGTTCAGCGGCATCAGGGATGCTGAAAGGAGACACACAAAATGTGTGTGTGTGTGCGTCCATGCATGCGTGCGTGGGTGTGTGTGTGTGTGGATTTGCTGACATCTAAACGAGGCTTTGTATTATTTTGCAGAAAGCATTATTTAACCTTTATCTCACAGTCACCAGCCACACGCTTACAGACTGAGACACTTGGTCTCTCTAGATATTTAAAGGGATAGTTCATCCAAAAATTATTTTTTTGTCATTAATTACTCACTCTAGTTTCAAACCCTGTAAGTCTTTCTTTATTCAGTTGAAAATGCACACACATACACAAACATTGATTGTTTCTATTCTCTTTTCCATGCAGTTAAAATGGACTGAAGCTTTTAAGCTTCAAAAAGCACCATAAATGTATCATTAAGGTTGTTCAACTTGTGCACAATTCCAAGTCTAGCTTCATGTCCGATTTGTGATTGTTTTCAGTCTGAGCTTATCAATGGATCAGGTGATCCGGCTCACAAAACTGGTCTGGATGATTCATTCACACATAAAACTGATTTAGTCCTTGATCACTTTTAAAAAATGCACTTTGTAATAATATTGTCACGGTGTCACTAGGCTCCTCCGTCACAAACACCCAGCTCTCACTTTCACCAGAATTGTATTTACCTGCTCCTGTCCCTCATCAGCCACAGTATAAGAGCACACACTTCTCAGTCACTCATCGTCTGGTCTCCAATTTGGATAATGAACTCCTTATCTGATCTACTTACCCGCTCTCAACCCGTTCCAACCATCCAATATGTGTGTGCTTTCCACTCACCAGTCTCACTGGTTAAAGGAAAGGACTTTGTTGGTCACTATCCATCAGTTATCAAAAACTCTGACAGTCCGCTATTACTAACCTGCTTCGCCTTTGCATTCCATCTGTTCAATAAATACCTGTTTGGGTTTGATGAATATGAGAAGACCAACATGAACCCAGCAGGCCTGAATCCTTTTCAAGAATTGGTAGTCTCGTTCTGCTGAGTCCTCACCGTACCCGGAACCACCACAGCACCCATTACTGCACCAAGCATTTCTCCTCCGGTTTACACAGCCAGTTCCATGGTCAACCCAGCACCCAACTCTGGCTTGGCGGAGGACTGCAATGGCTTCTTGTTCCAATGTTCACTAGCCCCAGATATGCAGCCCCGTCATTTTCCTACTTAAAGAGACAAGATTTCATTAATCTTATCTTTGTTAATCAAGCACTCCAGTGGACCAAAACCATCTGGCAGCAGGCAGAACCAGTGACACAATCCCTTGATAGTTTCGTGGCTCATTTCAGAGAAATCTTTGGTCATCCTGTGTGTGATACTTCTATTGGTGAGCAACTCTATCCTTTATGCCAAGTCAAGAGTTCCATAGGGTTCGTAAAAGTTTCGAGCCCTAGCAGTGGCCATCGGCTGGAACAAGCACACACTTTTAACCACCTATCCCCAAGGATTGGAACTGGCTCTGAGGCTGCATCTCTCAGCTTATTTATGATGATTCTATAAGACTTGAGTGCTTCATACAGCTGTCCATCCGGATTGCCGGATGTTAAAGGATATATGGAAGACCAACAGTGCCAGCAGTCCTTCTTTTTCCATCATCAGCCAAAGTTCCCCAGCTCTCCAGAACCACAAACCGATGCAGATCGACCACACATGTTTCTCTCCGGCCGAGCGGCACCATCGGCACCATTGGCTGGCCCAGAGGCTCTGCTTGTATTGTGGTTCTGGTGGACATTTTAGTATGTCCTATTGGTGAAAACCAAAGAGTACCTTTGGTAAGTTTTGTTTCCAGTCCCAATGTTAGTACTTCTCCACTTATCACCATTGTAACACTCAATTCTGCTGACATTTTTGTTTCCGTTACCGCCCTCCTCAACTCTGGATCAGCCGGCAAGTTCTTTTCCAGGGACCTCTGCCACCAACACCATCCCATACAAGATCCAATCTGTGACTGTAAAGCCGCTTGGCCGAGGCCATGTTCGTTACTGTGTGGGACCTCTCCAACTCCAGATTGGTTAGCAACAGGAGAATATCTGCCTCCTGGTTATAGAGAACGCCACCACAGGGATTATGCTGGGGCATTCTTGGCTTGTGACACATAATCCCCTCCCCTCTCCTGGTCCAGTGGAAAAGTCCTGAAGTGGGGCAAGGACTGTTTTCCCAGATGTTTCCCTGAACTTCCTCAACAATCTCATCCCAAGTCCAGAGCTCTCCATTGATTCCACATTGAGAGTCCTGTAAAACAACAATCCGTGGACATACCATCCTGCTATGCACCCTTCAGTGACATTTTCTGTCATAAACAAGCTTTGCAACTACCACCACACCGACTATGAGACTGCGCCATCAACTTCATTCCGGGTGAGCCAGTGCCCTGTGGCAAAACGTATCCTCTCTCCATTCCCGAACAGAAGGGCATGTAGGATTTAATAAGGGGCTCTTCAGCAAGTCTATATCCGACCTTCCACTTTCACTGCTGCTCCCAGTTTTTTCTTTGTTGCCAAGAAGGACAGAGGCTTGCGTTCTTGCATTGGTTATTTTATTGTCAACAAGATTGCCATAAAGTTCTAGTATCCCCTCCCCCTCGTCCCAGCTGCTTTGGAACAGCTCCGAAGTGCAACCGTCTTCACAAAGCTGGACCAAAGTGGCTGTAACCTGGATACTTGAGGGGGGTGAGTGGAGGGCCACATTTGTGATGCCTACAGGCCACTAGGAATATTACGTTATGCCGTATGGGCTGGTCAATGGCCCCTCTGTATTCCAGGGCGGCATAAATGAGGTGCTCTGGGAGTTCCTTCACTGCTTTGTGCTGATTTACATCAACATCTTAGTGTACTCCCAGACCATGGCCGAACATCACCAACACGTTTAAGAGGTCCTCCAGAAGTTGAGAGAACATCGACTCTTCCTCAGAGCGGAAAAATGTACAGTCCACCAGTCCACAATCCAGTTCCTCGGCTACCAAATCAGTAAAGACGGGATCAATATGGACATGGGGAAGGTGGAAGCAGTCTGTCCCAGGCCAACTCTCTCTACTATCAAAGAGTTACAATGTTTCCTAGGGTTTTCCCATTTCTTTCGTCGGTTTATCAAGAATCAGTTCTATCACGGCTGCACTCACGGCTGTACTGCTCCTTGTTCACCCAGATCCCTACAAACTTTCTGTAGTGGATGTGGAAGCATCAACATCACGTGTCGGAGCGGTGCTATCAAAGCAACAGGGGCAGCCCTCATGACTCCATCCATGTGGCTCCTTCTCCAGAAAATTCACCCTGGCAGAGCAGAATTACACCATTGGAAATTGTGAGCTCCTCTCCATCAAATTAGCTCTGGAGGAATGAAGGCATTGGCTAGAGAGGGCCCAAAATCCTTTCACTGTGCTCACCGACCATCGTAATCTGGAATATCTCCATGAGGCAAAAAGGTTCAAACCCAGACAGGCCAGATAGGCCCTTTTCTTCACCCGTTAAGACAATTTCCTATCGTCCAGAGACCAAGAATGTGAAAGCCGATGCACTCTCTCGTCTCCACAATTCTGGCAAAGCTCCTGAGAATCCTATGGCTGTAATCTACATTACATAATAGGGTTTTCCTGCTTTCATGGAAACTGCTGAGATGATGTTCAATCATGTCTTCTGCAAATTTGGACCAGAGACTGTAAGCCTCTCCTCTGGTTACCATCCTCAAACCAATGGGCAGGCGGAGAAGAAGATACAAGAGATTGGACAATTCCTACAAATCTTCTGTCACAGCCACCAGAACTTCTGGAACCTCTTCTTCACCTAGGCCTAGTATGCTGAAAACACTCCCCGTCAGCCAGCAACCAGTCTCACCCTGTTTCAGTGCGTACTTGGGTTCCATCCCCCTCTGTTCTCGTGGTCCAGGGAACCATTGGATGCACCATCAGTCACTCACTGGTTCCAGGAGAGTGAGAGGGTCTGGCACGCAGCTTATCACTATCTCCAATTGGCAGTGTGCCAAGGGTCACACCAATGCCCGGCAGACCAATACTCCCACCTACCAGCTCGGGCAAAATGGTGTGGCTCTCCACTCGGGTTATCAAACTGCAGCTGCCCAACAAAAACCTAAGTCCCAAATTCATTGGTCCCTTCCCCATAAGCTGGCAAATTAACCCCGTCACATAACTTCACCTTTCTCCCCACTATAGAATTTACCGCTCGTTTCAAGCCTTACCACCCTCCTTTCTCTGATTCCTCCACAGAGCATGGTCACACTGACGAGCCCCCTGCCTCTAATCCTGGTACAATGAAACTGTCTACACCGTTATTGAAATACTGAACTCCCGGTGCCATGGGGGTCGACTATAGTACCTCCTTTCCTTGAATTCCTAGTTATACTCCTGAGATCTCCTCGCATTCCTCCAGGGTTCTCCTAGTAAGACTCTCCAATTACCTACCAGTGTTTCCTCATCTGTTCCCCGCGTTGCTACTCACCTGTTCCAACCATCCAAGAAGTGTGTGCTCTCCAGTCTCCTCCACTCACCGGTCTTCATCTCATCCCAAGCTACCCGGTAATAGGAAAGGACTTTGTTATCAAAGGCCCACTGAAGTGCCTTGAAACACGCAGCGTTATTCATTATGGTGATGTAATTTCCACTGAAACAGGAAGACAGGGCGGGACATATCGAGCAGCTCCTACCATTAAAAAAAATAGCCTCCCATTAAAAAAATAGCTTTTCGTTTATATCACTGCTCGACTTGAGCCGTTGAGCTTGATAAAGCTGCATTTGACAGCTGATGACAGTAACAGTCTAATAGATTCCCTCTTTAGATTTAATATGAAACTGTTACTAAAGCAAAACTGTGATAATAATAATGCTGAGGATGTGTAGTTTGAAAAGTGTGTAATTTATGCATGGCACTGGTGTTTTCTTTTCTACTCGTCAGTGCTGTTTCTAATGCAGAGTCTTTTTAGTCTTTTTGTGTTTTCTCCTCCTAATCTCCTCCATATTACTTTAAAATCTAGAATTCTGTGTGGAATTCAAATAGGTCAGTTATATTTTGTGGTCTGCGCCGACTCGTACATATGATCCGCTCTGTGCTATCGTGTCTCTGGACCAGACCAGACTGTGTGGCCGCTGCGGGGGTTTGCGCGTGACACAAACGAAAAACCAGACTTCATTTGACCAATGGAAAACATATTTACACTGTCTGATTCTTTCTCTATCCCCTATATAGTGGATTATGTGCCATTCACCATATAGAAAATAGTTGTGTGAACAAGTGACCGATTTCAGCCACAGCTTCAGCATCTATTTATAGTGTAGAGGGGCAGGACGATTCTAGAAAGCATTTGATTGGACAGAAGATGTGATGAGAAGCTGAAGTCCAGAGTGATGTCATCTAAATAGTTGATCCATATTGGCCGAAGTGAGAGACTGTAAGTTTTGAATGCTTACATCTTCTAAATGTGAATTTTATCATTGTTTTGGAGCACACAAGCTTATAGATAATCTTAAGGGTATACTAAATACCCTTTTATAGTTTTTATACTAAACTTTTATATACTAAAAGCCCCAAAACTTCCATTTTGATTTCATAGGGACACTTTGATATTACCCATCTTTGCATTCATCTGTTCAATAAATACTTGTTTGGGTGTGATGAATATCCTGTCTCTTAGTCTGGTATTACGTCACAAATGTCAAATTAAAAAAGTTACTTTAAAGTAAATTTTAAATCCTAATCCTGTTCTAAAAATCGTTTTCACGCTTTAAAGAAGTACACTTATTTT
This sequence comes from Rhinichthys klamathensis goyatoka, assembly GCF_029890125.1. NCBI lineage: Eukaryota > Metazoa > Chordata > Actinopteri > Cypriniformes > Leuciscidae > Rhinichthys > Rhinichthys klamathensis. Next base: position 146,193 of record NW_026606813.1, read on the forward strand.
GATGTATTGACATACTAAAGCACATGTAAAGTACTTGATTCTAATTTTAACTGTAGTGTTATTTGATATTACATTTAAAGTTAATATATGTTAAATGTTCTAAATCGCAACTAACTTCATCAATACAAATGTGTAATTACAAATATATTTAAATACATGACATACAAGTTCCAATAGAAATGATATTAAAGTTATAGTTTACAAGCTTGTCATAAATGCTTGTCAGTCAGTACATACAGCTTAACCATATTTCAAAGACAATAGAAGTAATTATGAAGTTACATGTAAAGATGTACTTAAGTCCTACCTACCTCTAAAGTTCAGCGAAGTGCATTAAATATAAATGTAAGCGATAATACATTTTCATTTAATTGCAATTAAGTGTCGGGATACATTGCATTCAGTTTACACCAAAGTATAGTCTTTTGAAGTATTATAATCTTATTAAAAGTATCATGAAGTGTACTTCTTTTTCACATGAAGGGGTGAATAATAATGAAAAATACTTTTGTGGATTTTGAAATCATCTTGCATGCATATCCTTTTGTTTTCCATGTCATCCATGTTCCATAGAAAATCATAATGGTTTGGAATGACAAGAGGGCGAGTAAATGTTGACAGAAATATAATTGGGGCAAACTATCCTTTTTATCGTGTGTTTGTATGACTGCATGTGTTTGTTGCTGTGAGCCCCAGATCCAGTTCAGTGCAATGAGATTTCATGTGCCTTTCATTGCACATTAGCATCATGTCATGCATGCTACTAACTGCTGAATTAATGATGAAACTCTTCCCTGTGTGTGTGAGACAGAGAGGCAGAACAGAGAAAACTCTGCGATTGTTTCCAGCCCACGGAGACAAAGGTGCCACTTTTAGATTCTGTTTTGGCGGGCAAGTCTAAGTACCACACCAGACATTAGAGTTTTCTAAACATACAAACAATATAGTAGACATATTGTATATTTAATGAAAAGGTGAGGTTTTGTTCTGTTCATTTTGTGGAGAAACAATTATGGGTTGTTCATTTGCATGCGTCCAGAATATAGTTCATCACTTAATGAATGGAGCTTTGGATTTATGCTAATGCTGTTATTGTGTGTGTTAATGGTGTTTGTTGGGCAAGCATTACTATTACTATTGCTCATGCTCATGTTTAGGGCAAACCTTAAAGTATTAAACTTTAGGGTATAATTCATGCCACACTATTTGTGCTACAGACATGAATGAGATCATATTTTGCAGCCTTTTGAGGAGAGGTGTGCTGTTTCCTTTTATTAACTTTTAACTGTCACCCTTATTTTTTAGCACAGATGTGATAAGGCACACTTACACACACACACACACACACACACACATATATATACACTCACCGGCCACTTTATTAGGTACCCCATGCTAGTAACGGGTTGGACCCCCTTTTGCCTTCAGAACTGCCTCAATTCTTCGTGGCATAGATTCAACAAGGTGCTGGAAGCATTCCTCAGGGAGTTTGGTCCATATTGACATGATGGCATCACACAGTTGCCGCAGATTTGTCGGCTGCACATCCATGATGCGAATCTCCCGTTCCACCACATCCCAAAGATGCTCTATTGGGTTGAGATCTGGTGACTGTGGAGGCCATTTTAGTACAGTGAACTCATTGTCATGTTCAAGAAACCAATTTGAAATGATTAGAGCTTTGTGACATGGTGGAAGTAGCCATCAGAGGATGGGTACATGGTGGCCATAAAGGGATGGACATGGTCAGAAACAATGCTCAGGTAGGCCGTGGCATTTAAACGATGCCCAATTGGCACTAAGGGGCCTAAAGTGTGCCAGGAAAACATCCCCCACACCATTACACCACCACCACCAGCCTGCACAGTGGTAACAAGGCATGATGGATCCATGTTCTCATTCTGTTTACGCCAAATTCTGACTCTACCATCTGAATGTCTCAACAGAAATCGAGACTCATCAGACCAGGCAACATTTCTCCAGTCTTCAACTGTCCAGTTTTGGTGAGCTCTTGCAAATTGTAGCCTCTTTTTCCTATTTGTAGTGGAGATGAGTGGTACCCGGTGGGGTCTTCTGCTGTTGTAGCCCATCCGCCTCAAGGTTGTGCGTGTTGTGGCTTCACAAATGCTTTGCTGCATACCTCGGTTGTAACGAGTGGTTATTTCAGTCACTGTTGCCCTTCTATCAGCTCGAACCAGTCTGGCCATTCTCCTCTGACCTCTGGCATCAACAAGGCATTTCCGCCCACAGAACTGCCGCTCACTGGATGTTTTTTCTTTTTCGGACCATTCTCTGTAAACCCTAGAGATGGTTGTGCGTGAAAATCCCAGTAGATTAGCAGTTTCTGAAATACTCAGACCAGCCCTTCTGGCACCAACAATCATGCCACGTTCAAAGTCACTCAAATCAACTTTCTTCCCCATACTGATGCTCGGTTTGAACTGCAGGAGATTGTCTTGACCATGTCTACATGCCTAAATGCACTGAGTTGCCGCCATGTGATTGGCTGCTTAGAAATTAAGTGTTAACGAGCAGTTGGACAGGTGTACCTAATAAAGTGGCCGGTGAGTGTATATATATATATATACTCGTTTTGAGTGCTAAATAAAGGAACGAATTATATTGTCGGCATGATTTAGTAAAACGAGGAAAGTAATTATTATATTGTGCACATGATTTAATTAAATCAAGAGAACAAGAGAACACATTAGTAAAACGTGCTGATGTATTAGTAAGTTGTGGGAACGGTTTGTTAATTCGTGGCCATAATGTACATATTTTTTCCCAAATGTCATGTGCGGGGCTCCATAGTAACGCGAATAAGTTTTCAAAGGATGAATTGTGAGTGTTTAAGTTTTCGAATGATACCTAATTTATGGTGATTATTAAAATATGGGATAGGAAAAAAGTTAACAGGTAATAGTCTAAATGTGTGGTCACATTAGTGAATTCAAAATTTGGGTGAAAAGTCCATTGTCTATTGTAAATATTGTAGCTATGTATGAAGCACGGCTCACACAGATGTCACTTCAGACCATTGTTGGTCAATGCAGCAATACCACAGTCCACCTTATTATTAACATTTTAAACTGCGCAAGGCTTTCGTTGTCAACCGCTTTCTAGTTATTTTAACCAAACATTAATAGTTTATTGTATGCTACTCGACGTTAAAACTGGTATTATTATTTATTACCATAAATATTTATTAGCATAATATTTTAATTTATTACCCTAATCATAAACAGACTTTTTCAAGTCTTAGTTTGACATTGAGTTGGTTTTGCAATATATTTCTGTTCCTTGTTCCCACTTCTTGTTAGTTTCCATGGTTACTCATAAGGTCATTGATGTAGTCACACCTGTCCTTCTTTTTTTTTTTTTTACCCCTGATTACTTTGTGCATATCTAGTCCTCAGTTTGTGCTTGACCAGGTGCGTCCCTGAGGACCTTGTGGAGTAAGAGGAAATGGATTGGAGCCTCGCCCATACTTCAGAGGCTGCAGTAAATGGCATGAATTCTAGCTCCCTTGTAATTGTGGAGGAGAGTGAAAGAGTTAGTACAATTCCCATTTCTTCAAGGAGGCTGTTTTGTAACTCCCTGCCCATGTTTCCCAGTTCTTTGGCCCTGTCTTCGCTGACTCCATTCAGCCCCTCGTCTCCTTCTAAGCTGCCTGCTCCAAGCATCCTGGATGCGACTTGGGCTTCCAGATTACCAGCTCCGCCCTGGAGTGTCAACCCTCTAACTCTATCTAAAACCTCCTATCCTGTCACTTCACATCTCCCCATCGACCAGTCGGCTCCACCTTGGCTTCCCGCTCCCTCGACTCCAAGGCTCTGCCTTAGTTATGGACTTCTGGGTCTTCGTCTGCGACTCATCTCTCCACCTCTTTGGCTCCATCAGGCTCCGTCTTCTCCTCCATGGCTCCTCCCTCCTTCAACTCCATCGTGGGCCTGCATCCTGGTGCTCCTGTTGGGAGTTACACCCTGACTCCTCCCACTGTTATCTCCTCCCTGACTCCTCCCTCGTCCTGGGGTGTCCCGTGCCAGCTCTGCATCCTCCTCCAAAAGCCCCCTCCCTCCTCTGTTGCACTGCTTTGATGTTTTTAAGGCGCCTTCTTGATGGGGGAAATGTCAGGGTTATGTCTCGTTTAATCTGTGTTGGAGTTTGACATTGAGTCAGTTTTGCACTCTTTTCTTGTTTCCTTCGTTCCTTGTTCCCGCCACTTGATAGTTTCTATGGTTACTCATTAGCTCACTGATTTAGTCACACCTGTCCTGTTTTACCCCTGATTAGTTTGTGTTATCTAGCCCTCAGTTTGTGCTTGAGTTTGTCCATTTACTGCACTTTGTTAAGCCGGTCGCACACCAGACAAGAAGCACCACGCTGTGACTAACTCGACTTAAAATATCAAACATGTTAGGCAACACTTAGCAAACAACTACATAGCAAAACCACATATTCTTTTTTAAAAAGTGAGTTTTTATGAGACAGCAGTTCATATTGTTCAATGTTGTGGCCACAAATCTGATATTTCAATCTGATATTCACATCCAGAGTCTGGATGTGCTGCTGGGCTACCAGACGGGCTCACCACTCTCTGGCCTTTGTTGTGAAATGCCACAGTACTGTGAATAGTCCTGTGAATTCTCTGTGGGATTAGCAGAAGGTGGATCTGAGGAATTACTGTGTATTCAATACAATATGATATCATATTCTCTGAGACGGTGACGCAGAGCAGAGTGACGCTGATCTGCCTTCCAGAATGTGTGTGTCTCTCCATAGCTAGTCCCTGCTTAGGATTTTAAGCTGAAAGAGCTCTTGCAAAATTACTGTACCACACATACTCCATGATACTTCATAGAAAACCATGCAGTAACAATAGTAAACACACAGTATAATTATTGTATTCATATACCATTGTATTTACTTTATACGTCATACTACATTTTAGTACAATTTAGTATACTTTTAGGTTGTTTTTTTTGTCTAACCGACTAATTAAAATTTGGTCTGAGCCTTTTCTCGTTGACTAACATTTAGTCGAATATTAAGGGGCAGCCGCAAATGGGGAACACTTAACTGGGGAAATCTAGAATATACATATTGGTAGATTAATTTAATATTGTGCAAAAAGCTACCAACCCCTGTAATTTTAATGTAATGGTAAAAGACCAAATTCGGTATAATATACCAACAGTTAAACGGATGTGCCCAGAATATAAACTCTGCTTGGAAAACCAATATAGTGAGTTTGGTCTTTTTATAGCCTATTGTCACAATTAGGTCTTGTCTTGGTCCCATTTCATGTCTTTGTCATGTGATCCCCTGTTCAAAGTCATGTGATCCTGCAATGTGTTCCCTTGTCTGATGTGTCATGTTGTCATTGGTTCATTGTTCACAGGAGACCCTTGTCTTGTAATTAGTCTGTGTATTTAAGCCCTCATGTTTGCCATGTGTCTTTGTCAAGTATTGTTCCACTGTAGGGTAAGCTCCACGTCCACGTCGAAGTTCATGCCAGGAGAATCGTCCCCTGGAGGACTATGTTGAGGACTTTTGTGAACTTTGTAATTTGGTTGATTTTAATGATCAACCAAATGGAAATGTCTAAAGGACATTTTCCGCTTTGGGCTAAACAAACCGGTGCGGTCTCAATAGCTGGGTTTCAGTCACGTGATTATGATGACGCGCGAAATTCAGATGGAGGGCAGGGAGTGAAGAGTGCAATGGACGAGATGGAGGAAAATCCGTACTGTACTACTTTACACGCTATTACAAGAGAAAGATATAAACAAAAAATCAAACATATGTTGGACGTGATCCTTACGTTATGAAGAGGAGCGATTTTCAACTGAATTGAAAGATTTTCCTGCCATTGAGGCGGTAGACATCAGCAACTACCTTGTCTTACAGACTTTGACTTTACAAAGTTCGTAAACGTTACACAAACATAGCCACTTAAGTTGTATTAACTCACCTTTGACGAAGTGATCAGTGCACAAACGGGCATTTTCCCATTCGGCTCCTCCCGACCGCAGACGTAGGTTTGCAAGCCGTTTTTCCGCAGTTTTTCGGTCAATTTCTTGCATTTTCCCCCCCTTATGAACAACAACTTTTGGTACACGATAAAAACTCCTCGTGGTTTGATCGATATAAGTAACCATAAACGACGGAAAACATAGGCATTTTGAGTTTGTTATAGTGCTTTCTAAATACAGCAAATCCCTTCCTGCCCTCCATTTGCATTTCGCGCCATGGCAACGCAGTGGCGTGACGTCATATGAAAACAAGCTATTGCCGGGGGAAAAAAGATTTTTTCCCTGCCCAATTCATTGACTATGCCCTTCTTTTGAGCGGTTCTTCATTTACTGTTGGTTTTACGGATGAGGAACCCCACAGTATCCTCTCAGTCTGAGTCCCTTCACGTCATACCTGCCAAGCCTGAGTCTCTTCAAGTCATACCTGCCAAGCCTGAGTCTCTTCAAGTCATACCTGCCAAGCCTGAGTCTCTTCACGTCATACCTGCCAAGCCTGAGTCTCTTCACGTCATACCTGCCAAGCCTGAGACTGTTCACGTCAACCCTGCCCAGCCAGAGACTGTTCACGTCAAGCCTGCCCAGCCAGAGACTGTTCACGTCAACCCTGCCCAACCAGAGACTGTTCACGTCAACCCTGCCCAGCCAGAGACTGTTCACGTCAAGCCTGCCCAGCCAGAGACTGTTCACGTCAAGCCTGCCCAGCCAGAGACTGTTCACGTCAAGCCTGCCCAGCCAGAGACTGTTCACGTCAAGCCTGCCCAGCCAGAGACTGTTCACGTCAAGCCTGCCCAGCCAGAGACTGTTCACGTCAAGCCTGCCCAGCCAGAGACTGTTCACGTAAAGCCTGCCCAGCCAGAGACTGTTCACGTCAAGCCTGCCCAGCCAGAGACTGTTCACGTCAAGCCTGCCCAGCCAGAGACTGTTCACGTCATGCCTGCTGTGCCTGTGTCTTCGGACAAGATGGCTGCCACGTCTGAGACAGCTCTGGAAGATGCAGCGCTGATCGTAGTGGCCACAGCTTTTTGTGTGTGTGGGCAGCACACACATCAGCTACAACCCTTGAGCCCTTGGCCAAGATGGCCGCCACCACGCCAGAATCTCATCCCAAGATGGCCGCCGCCACGCCAGAGCCTTCACCCAAGAAATTTTTTCGGGGGCGCAGTAGGTACCTGATTAAGCCCACAGAGGCCACGCCTGCCTGACCTCCTGCACTGCTGGCGCCGCCCACGGCCCAGGTCCGCCCACACCATGCCACGACCCAGGCCCATCCACGCCAGACCACGTCCCATGTCCTGTCCCCCTGCATGGGCCTGGCCCACCATTCCTCCCCCAAGACCTCCTCCGCTCAACCACCCTCCTTGACTTATGTTTTTTTGGGGTTTTGTTGGGCGTCGGGAGCCGCCCTTAGAGGGGGGGATATGTCACGATTAGGTCTTGTCTTGGTCACGTTTCATGTCTGTCATGTGATCCCCTGTTCAAAGTCATGTGATCCGGCCATGTGTTCCCTTGTCTGATGTGTCATATTGTCATTGGTTCATTGTTCACAGGTGTCCCTTGTCTTGTAATTAGTCAGTGTATTTTAAGCCCTCATGTTAGCCATGTGCCTTTGTCAAGTATTGTTCCACTGTACCACTGTTTGGTAAGCTCCACGTCCATGTCCACGTTTATGTTTTGCTCTAAGTTCATGCAACGCCATGCTTTTGTTTTGAGTTCATGCCACTCCATGCTTTTGTTTTATGTTTGATCTTGTTATATTTATAAATAAACTGCACTTGGGTTCTCTCTACAACTTAACTTCAGTGGATATGCTACACCTATATGCATTAGGCCAATGTAAGCTTTCTTTTGGCATCGATTTAATGATTTTCTAGCAAAGCACTTTCTGTGCTCATCTGCTTGTTGTATAAAGTACAGTATATAGTGTGTATATATTGTACATCAATAAAGTGTAAACTGAGTTTGATCTTTATTACTTTATTAGTCTAAGACATGTTAAGCGTTTTCTTTATAACTGGTTTCTATAGGAGGGAAACTTGAAACCTTGCGCATTATGTTGATTTTCTGAGTGCATCTGCTTACATGAATATAGTATGCACCTCCAATAATGTTTATACAATAATAATAAGTCTTGTATTAGTCCATTAAGCCATGTTAAGTATTTTTCACATTTAAGAGTTGTTGGGGAATCCTGGAGTATGACGTATAAGGGCAACCCCTGTCGTATTACAGCACACACATAGGGAAAGTAACCCTGAAGACATTGAACCCTCAGAGTAGACCTAGAAGAGAAGAAAAGAAGGGTTAGTAGTCGTTCACTTTACCGAGCTGTAGCTGTGACTGGATGTGTGAATCATCGTGCAAATGGTGCTGGCGGAATAAAGAACACAAAAGAATCACACGCTTGTTGCTTCCTTCAAGTGTACTACATTGATTTAACTCAGCCAAGAGCTCAGTCTGTGACGTTAAGATCCTCTATTGGTCACTCATCTCCTTATTTGACAAATCCATAGGTCAAAGTTCACCAAACTTGAACTTTTGTATATACCGCAATATAAAAGTTCTCTGCTGGTTCTCTTCAAAACCTTTGTGTTGCAACTGCTGCTTTGCAGATCCTTCTAAAGAATCACAAAAAAGTGGCTGATGTCTGAGTCTATCAGTCTGATCATGACAGTTTGAGTGTTTCATTTCAGCGCTGATTGTTTTGTGATCCTGTCACAATGTAATTGAAGCTTTGCAGAGACGCGGTTTAAGGATGTATAGTACATTCAAAAACTATTTTGGACCCGTCAGCTAACCCACAACCTCAAAGTGCACATTGTTATTCAGTTTACATGTAAAGAGGTTAGCCAATCATATCAAAGGTCATTTACATAGAACTCTTAAAGGTATAGCGGGTGCAAAATGATCATGAGAAACTAAATTATGGTGCAGAAACATAAGTAGACTACAGTGATAAAGAAGTTTAGGAACAAAACCTGCAACAATACTTTGCTTAGAAGGCCCACAGTGGAATGAAGCAGTAATGAACTAGTTCAGTCATAACTTGTATAATGTTGTGTGTTTCCATGTGAAGGAGCTCAATTCTCTCGTTTCATTAGCTTAACTGTTTAAACTGAGGAAAGCGTGCTGTGAGAAGCTGTTGATCGCTCCCACAGGTTCAGGTCACATCCACTCTTTATTAAACGCTTTAACACTGTGGTAAACAGACTCAATGCAGCAGTCCCCCATGCAGCCCAGACTAATGCGCAGTCAGACAGAATCCAATTACTCCAGTACCCCATTTACCTGCGCTCTCTGTGACTCCAGGACTGACAGATTCATCCAGGCCTCTCTGTGGTGTCACGCTGACTTGTCCTGAGGCAGGTTTTGATGTGGTTCCTGACAGAATTTTAATATGAACCTGTTTATTCTCAACATTATGACTACACTCATTTCTCTCATAGGCTCCCTACAAGAGAAATATGAGTGTGTTTTTGTCATTCTGACAGCAGTCTGAGTGTGTGTTTGGCATTGGGAGAGCTAGAGGAGATCTCAGACCTTTAAAAACACAGTGGCGAGTGAGGAAACAAGCGCCGCATCGAGATAAAAACATCTCAACTTTTCAGAATGCCGCAAGCACACCGTAGGTCACGTGACAAGAACCAACCGGAGCGCAACCGCCCTAGCGCTCTGGAAAAAGGAGAACGCGGCGCGCCCAGTGTTTTCTACGCATTTTTAGGCGCTATTTGTGAATGGCGCCTAAGGCTGAATTAAGTCAGCAAGATATGAAGGTGCTAAACCATGGCAGGCCTTGTAAAATAAGACAAGTAGTTTGAACTGAATGGGATAGGCAATAGAGAGCCAGTGTAATTGGTGAAGGATCGGAGTGATGTGAGCAGATTTTTTGTTAAATTTAAGGGCAGAGGCAACAGAGTTTTGTACCATTTAGGCGATTATGGACTTTAGCTGGAAGGCCTCTAAACAAGGATTTACAATAGTCCAATTTAGAGGTTATGAAAGTGTGAAAAACAGTTTCAGCATCTTTATGGTTAATTGAAGGATGTATGCGAACAATATTGTAAAGGTTGAAAAAACTAAATTTAACAAGCTGGCTGATATGGCTGTTCAAAACAAAATTTTGAATCAAACAGAACTCCCAGATCCCGAACAGTTGGTGAATGCCTAACCAGGACTCCATCAATATGGAGGAGCAAAGCGATTTGGGGCCAACTCGCAGAATTTCAGTTTTGTCAGCATTCAGTTTCAGGAAGTTCTCTTACGAGAGTACTCTCGTGTTGCGTAAGCTACCTTACGCTTTGGGAAAATCCCTTTTCTCGAGAATACTGAAGCCAAAAAATTATCCTTAATTTTGCATTAATTTAAAACGCATTACTGCACAGAGCAGACCTAGGCAAGGCAGCTCACGCGCCTATTATGGTGTGTTCACACCGAACGCGAATAGAGCGTCAAATACGCGTCTATCGCGTTTAGTTAGACGCTTGAACATTCGCTCGAGTTCACATTTTTCAACTTGCGCGGAAGACATTCGCGGCAAACGCGTCGCCCAATTCGCGTCATTCGCAACGCCCGGTGCGAATGATGCGTCTATTCGCGTCTTTGCATTGACTTTGTATGTAATCTACTCGCCCAAATAATTAAATTCGCGTTCGGTGTGAACACACCATTAGTTGCTCTGCAGCTACTGCTGCAACCCATCGAGGGACTGTACGTGACGTAAGCACCAATGAGGGCGCGGGCGCCCGCGCACATCATGTCCCGCCAGAAAGGGCGTGGCTTATGTCTATATAAGCAGAGTCCAGATAGGGTGTTCTTTGTTTTTCATCTCTTCAGCGAAGTGTTTACTTCACATCGCTGGTCTCCAGAGAAGCCTGCGCCATTGAAAAGCCCTAACAGCGGGACGAGCCATCTGCCTCGAAGACCAGAAGCCGCATTTTCTCGCCGCTTCACCGTCGTTCCTGCTGCGCTATCCGGCGCCTATATCCTTTTCACTCTATTTCTCCTAAAAGAGCCGAGGCGTTATAATGCCTCGTTTTTCTAAATGCGTTTCCACCGCCTCGATCACGGCCGGCCAGCACCCCACCGCTCCCGCCTTTGCATCTTGAGTCTGAAGGGGACAACGTGGCTGAGGACGCCTGTTCCCTCGTCGCTTCAGAGAGCGAAGGATGGTCGGGCCCCGATCCGGAACCCTGCAGGAGTTAAGCGGCGTGCGGGCCAGCTTCGATGCCGAACTGCTCCGCCTCATTACGAAGCCTGTACTCAAAAGCCGTTTTCACGGCTACCCAGATAAATCTCAAAAAGAACATTATGTCTGTTTGTCTGGCTCACGCCAAGGGTGTTATGAATGTAGGAATTGTGCCCACTTCCCAGTGCCCACACCTACACATACGCATGGCCCGCTCAGTGACACACACTCATTCACGGCCCATATCAATAAAACCGGCTCACCCTGCGTGTGTTTTGAATGTAGGAAATGCGCCCACTGTACAGTGCTCGCCCCTACTCTTAAACACTGTTTGTCCTGTCACACTGCTCACTCAGAGTCTTTGCTAATAAACACGAAGTGTGTTCTGTGTGCAGAGAGCGCGCGCCCTCTGGCAGACGCTGCACGCTGTATATCACACAGACACAGCGGCCAGAGGCCGAATGCCATTCTCCCTCTAGCTTTGTGTTTGAAAGCATGGGAGATGATCCCGGGCGTGTCACAATGGGTGCTGAACACTATAACGAGAGGCTATTCGCTGCAGTTCGCTCGCAGACCCCCACGCTTTCGAGCCAGGGACGAAAGTACGGTGAAACACGAAATAGCACATCTACTTAGTAACCGAGTACGTTTTCTACCAAGCAAGAAATGATGGATGGGGGAGGGAAGACTGAATTGGATTGGATAGTAAAATAAATGTGTGTATCGTCGGCATAACTATAAAAATTAAAACATGACATTCAATGATCTGGCCAAGATGAAGCATGCAAATTAAAAATAGAAGTGGACCAAGAACCGATCCGTGAGGTACACCACGGGAGATAGTGGCTGAGTTAGATTTGTATATGTAAATACAAACAAATTGTTGCCACTCAGAGAGATTTTCATTCATACAAAGAAAAAAGATTATTATATAAAGACCAACTTAATATTAACTTAATTCATAAATTGACATAATTTTACTGTAAATACTGGTATAGTCCTTTGCTAGGCTGAAACCACTTTGGGTTTTGGAGACTGTTGTTCCAGTGTTTGTCCAGGACACCATAGACTCACATTGATGCTACACTTCAACACACTCTTCTGTCTGTGCAGGTGTTGCAGATGTACCTTCCCTTCTGTGGCATTGCCATCTCAAACGCCCAACTGTTCGCTGCCTCCAGGAAAGAGTACGACAGGAGCAGGGTAAGAACACACTTAATTCAGCACTGACTTCATTAGAACCGTATTATATCTCTGCCCCCTTCCTACTGTTACAGGACAGCGCTATAAATGTCATGGGGGTGTTTATTACGTAGTATGTGTGCATCAATCTATTGATCTTTTGCTTCCTACACACTCTGTTCCTGCATCGAGAGGTTTTGAATCAAGAAGAGATGTGTGTGTGTGGGGGAAGCATAAATCTGAGTTGTGGTGTCTTTAGAGCATCATCAACACATTGTAATATCGATCACAGAGGAACATAATGCGAGAAAACAAGAACGTACAGAGAGAGAGAATGAGAATGATATGGACCCTTTTCACAGACTGTGATGATTTGTTTCCACACTTAACATCACAAAACAAATAAGTGTTTCATGTTTTCATAAAAAAAAAACACATTATAATGCTATACTTTGTTATATATTTATACAAAGGCTGAGGGAGTGACAGCAAATTTGACATATTTCTCAATATTTGGTTCCCTCCTTTGGAAAGTCGTGGAAACACTATCATGGATTTTGTTTCTTTTGCTATTGGAGAAAATGGGAACACAAAGATGTCGTCGCCACTTTAGAAGTTCATTCAACTATGACGACTGCTTTTGAGAACCCAAGAAATGTGAAAAGGGTCCATAGGCAGAAAGTGAGGGACTGTAAGTGATCATTCACGCGGGACCCGAGTCTGCGCAGTAGTGAACGCGGGACCCGAGTCTGCGCAGTAGTGCGGAGTAGTGAACGCGGTAGTGAACGCGGGACCCGAGTCTGCGCAGTAGTGAATGCGGGACCCGAGTCTGCGCAGTAGTGAACCCGGGACCCGATTCTGCGCAGTAGTGAACGCAGGACACGAGTCTGCGCAGTAGTGAACGCTGGTCCCAAGTCTGTGCAGTAGTGCGGAGTAGTGAACGCAGTAGTGAATGCGGGACCCGAGTCTGCACAGTAGTGAATCATGGGGCCCAAGTCTGCGCAGTAGTGAACGCGGGACCCGAGTCTGCGCAGTAGTGAACGCGGCACCCGATTCTGCGCAGTAGTGAACGTGAGACCCGAGTCTGCGCAGTAGTGAACGCGGGACCCGATTCTGCGCAGTAGTGAACGTGAGACCCGATTCTGCGCAGTAGTGAACGCGGGACCCGATTCTGCGCTGTTGTGAACCCGGGACCCGATTCTGCGCAGTAGTGAACGTGAGACCCGATTCTGCGCAGTAGTGAACGTGAGACCCGATTCTGCGCTGTTGTGAACCCGGGACCCGATTCTGCGCAGTAGTGAACGTGAGACCCGATTCTGCGCAGTAGTGAACGTGAGACCCGATTCTGCGCAGTAGTGAACGCGGGACCCGATTCTGCGCAGTAGTGAACGTGAGACCCGAGTCTGCGCAGTAGTGAACGTGAGACCCGAGTCTGCGCAGTAGTGAACGTGAGACCCGATTCTGCGCAGTAGTGAACGTGAGACCCGAGTCTGCGCAGTAGTGAACGTGAGACCCGATTCTGCGCAGTAGTGAACGCGGGACCCGATTCTGCGCAGTAGTGAACGTGAGACCCGATTCTGCGCAGTAGTGAACGTGAGACCCGATTCTGCGCTGTTGTGAACCCGGGACCCGATTCTGCGCAGTAGTGAACGTGAGACCCGAGTCTGCGCAGTAGTGAACGTGAGACCCGATTCTGCGCAGTAGTGAACGTGAGACCCGAGTCTGCGCAGTAGTGAACGTGAGACCCGAGTCTGCGCAGTAGTGAACGTGAGACCCGATTCTGCGCAGTAGTGAACGTGAGACCCGAGTCTGCGCAGTAGTGAACGTGAGACCCGATTCTGCGCAGTAGTGAACGTGAGACCCGAGTCTGCGCAGTAGTGAACGTGAGACCCGATTCTGCGCTGTTGTGAACCCGGGACCCGATTCTGCGCAGTAGTGAACGTGAGACCCGAGTCTGCACAGTAGTGAACGTGAGACCCGATTCTGCGCAGTAGTGAACGTGAGACCCGAGTCTGCGCAGTAGTGAACGTGAGACCCGATTCTGCGCAGTAGTGAACGTGAGACCCGAGTCTGCGCAGTAGTGAACGTGAGACCCGATTCTGCGCAGTAGTGAACGTGAGACCCGAGTCTGCGCAGTAGTGAACGTGAGACCCGAGTCTGCGCTGTTGTGAACCCGGGACCCGATTCTGCGCAGTAGTGAACGCGGGACCCGAGTCTATGTACTCTTAAACTCAAATCTTCATCTTCTTCATCTTCCTTTTCCTCATCCTCTTCATCTTCCTATTCCTTTGACTCTTCCTCCTCCTCTTCATCTTCCTCATCTTTCTCTTCATCTTCATCTTCCTCTTGTATGTAATGATGCATGAAATGCACTTCTAGCTTGTTGCATAGCTAGAAATATTTGCATTCATATACTTCAACTATACCAGCTATGTTCTGTATTTCTCTGTGCGTGTCTATGTGTGTAGGCTCTTCTGGAGGTTGTGAACGATTTGTTCGAGGAGCAGACGGATTTGGAGAAGATCGTGAGGAAGATCATGCATCGAGCTCAGACTCTGCTGAAGTGTGAACGCTGCTCCGTCCAGCTGCTGGAGGACATCGAGTCTCCGGTACGCTCTGATCCCTCATCTTTCTCTTCCTCCTCCTCTTCCTATTCATCCTCCTCTTCATCTTCCTCCTTTTCCTCTTCCTTTTCCTCTTCCTCTTCCTCCTCCTCCTCCTCTTCTTCTTCCTCTACCTCCTTTTACTCTTCCTCCTCCTCTTCATCTTCCTCTTCCTCCTCCCTCTCCTCCTCCTCTTCCTCTTCCTCTCCTGGCTTCTGCATCTCTCTAATCCTGCTCACTGTAATGTCTCCTGCAGGTGGTGAAGTTCACCAAGTCCTTTGAGCTTCTGTCACCCAAGTGCAGCGCCGACATGGAGAACAGGTGCGACTAATGGCAGGTTAAACATTCACACACACACACACACACACACACACACACACACACACACACACACACACACACACACACACACACACACACACACACTTTTCTACTTTATATATCCTCAGAGAGGAGTTGAAGACCGGCAGTGCTGTAGTGCTAATGAGGCCATTTCAGAGGCAGTGTTTGTTTCCCGTAAACTGCAGCAGGTGGTGTGTGTGTTAATGTGTCGCCCCCATAATGACAACTGTTTCTCCGTTACGACCTCTAACACACACATACACTCTCACACACTCACTCACTCACTCACTCACTCACACATGCACACACACACACAGACACACACACACATATCACCCAACTGTCATTGCGCATCGCGTCACCAGTCACAGAGCAGAGCCGTTGGAAGAGATTTTAAAGGGCTCTGGGTTTACGTATGCATTTGAGTATTCATAAATATTGTTATTATTATACAAACTAGAGTATTTATGAATGGTTAGGGTGATGAATGTTACATTTCTATAGTCTATTGTATGAATTTGTAAACAAATTAAAAGTGTTGAGAAGCAGCTGAGCGCTGTCATTTTTTAATTTTACTTTAAATACCTCAGGAATGTTTACTATGCAGCTGCGCCTGGAAAAGAAAGCGCACGAGATGAGACCTCTACAATTATTAAGACCATATTAAGAGCACATTTATACATAGTTAACCAAATCAAAATTTATTTTCATATTGAATGACAGTTACGGTACAGCTTCAAATATGTTTATAGTCAATTAAATATACAAGTAGTCAATAAACTACTTAAAACATAAACTCTTTATTAACACACTTCCATACAAAAAGTTATCTCTGAATAATGTCAAATGAAAGGCTTTACTTTAAAGTACATTTTGAATCGTATTTTAATAATCTGTTGTAATTCAATAATCGTGCTTTAAAGTACGTATATGTCGACTAACACACTAAAGCACATGTAAAGTACTTGAATTGTCACGTTTCTATGTGTTTAAGGTCTGTTTTGTGATCTGGTTTCCCCCTGTCTTTGTGATTTTGGTTTAGTCCTGTGAGGCCTTTATCGCATTTCCTGGTTTGGAACGTCCGAAATCGCCAAGCAGTGTACTCGCACTTCCGGTGGTTACTTAGTTACCGGATAAACTATGGCTGCCTCCTCTCGCCGGTGCTATTGCAGTGTACCGGGTTGTTCAACATCAAAACAAAGACAGCCATGCCTTAGCTTCCATGACTTCCCAAAAGACGAACACCTCCGCAAGGCTTGGGTGAGATTGATAAGGAGGGACGAAGGTCCTTCGTTCCATAGAAGTCGGGGTAGTACGTTTGTGTGCAGCTTGCACTTTGACGAGGAAAAGCATTTACGTCTCGATAAGTGGGCAGAGGAGACTAAAATCCAGTACTACACCAAGCCGATTTTCATGGAACAGCTGGAGGGAGACTCGTGTGCTTCGCCAGTCAGTTTTCGATCGGGTTAATGCGCGTTTTGAAGTAACGTTAGTGGAAGAGTTTCAGAATAGCGACTCTGCTATAGGCATAAGATTAATGATTCAGATTTGTTTGGTTTCATTTTATTGCATTAAAACATGACACAGCATTTATTATTTATATATATATATATATATATATATTAGGGCTGTCAAATGATTAATCATGATTAATCACATCCAAAATAAAAGTTTTTTTTACATAATATATGTGGGTGCACTGTGTATAATTATTTTGTATATATATAAATACACACACATGCATGTATATGTAAGAAAAAAATATTCTTATATATAAAATATTTATATATAATATAAATAATATATAAATCTATATACAGCATATACATGAAAATATTTCTTAAATATATACAAGCATGTGTGTGTATTTATATATATATAAAATAATTATACACAGTGCACCCACATATATTATGTAAAAAAAACTTTTATTTTGGATGTGATTAATCATGATTAATCATTTGACAGCCCTAATATATATATATATACATATATATATATATATATATATATATATATATATATATATATATATATATATATATATATATATATATATGTGTTTTATATATATAGCATGACATATATACATCTATTATTAAAAAAAATTAAAAAATGTGAAAATTAATACAATAACATAACATTTATACACTAAAAAAAATCAGACACTCATATTACATTTATATTTACATACATTTAATTTACAATTAAAACAATTAATTAATGGATTAAGTACAAGTGTGTGGGAACATTTGCGTGTGTGTGTGTTGTGTGTGCGTACGTGCGCACATGCATGTGGTGGTGGTGATGATTAGAGAGTAGGTATGTCAGTTCCATAAATAAAATCAGAAAGAGATCCCATTTGTTTGTATGTGTGTGTTTGGTGGGGGGGATGTATAGATTTACTTTAATTTCAGGTACGTTTCCATATATGTGGCAAAATAAAATATATCAAGTTTACCTTTCATTTCACTGATCAGCGACTCGTCGAGCCAAATTTGCTCTACTGTGAGGTCACTTTGTGTGGATGTAATGAAATCACACCATTTTAAACCAGTTATGGCTAACTGGCCTTGCACTTGCCAGAAATACTTGTGATTTATACTGTTAACATCTGGGCATTTCACTTCAGCTAACCCAAAGGGTGGATTTGCAGTGGGATCATACACTTTGGCATCAGGGCTAGCACCGAGGTAAGGCGCATCAGGATTCACAACGAATCCAGAAGGAGCGACACTGACATTGCAACGGTCACTGTACTTTTGCAAAACTTCTGGCTCAAGGTCAATACACCTTTTCATGGCAGGTGTTTGCCTCACCCCCTTTATGATCCTGGCTGCCAGAGCCTGACTAAATGACTCCCCTCTAACGCAACAAACTTCGCCGAATCTACTGGAAGTTAGGCGGGGCTGTCGGACTTCCTTCCACAAAGGATTCTCCGACTGCCCCCTTGTATTCTCTTCGATGATACTTGCACATTCACGGGTTAGTTCTAAACTCTGTATGTGATAAAACTGATGACAATTGGGAATAAAATGTAGATGCCATTCTAATGTTAAGCCACTAATTAATGGAAGTGGGAATGAGGGAGCTTCTGGATGCTTAATGATTTCTCGGGGTATTACTGGTGTGCACTGATAAGAAAGAACTGAACCGCGAGGGACTAGTCCAAATTTAGAGTCCAGTAAAGTCAGGTCAGAGAGGCCATATAAGATTTTGCAAATGCCAGGTTGTGGCTGATGGTTGCGTAGTTGGGCTCCAACTGACAGCACCGTCGGGTCAGGAAGGGGTCCTAAAAACACAAGTAACAGAAACCATTTATCAGTTAATAACTGGCAATGATTTACAAGCGACAGTGTAGCTAATCTGATATAAAGAACTAACTGCATGTTCTCATTTAAAAATTGCTGATGTTACCGGACTTTCAGCAATAGTAATAATAATGAATAATCGGATTCAGGTTTAATCATAACATAGTACAGACATTATCTTAATTCCATAATGTGCTTAAACAACAATATTGCTGGCCATAAACTGAGAAAGTACACATCTGGTGTGCGATACCTCGAGTTGTGCTAGACGCGGCGCTAAGGATGTTTACATTATATCTTCAACTAGTTGAAATGTTCCTCCTGTAAATATATTTCCCTTTCAAATGCGCATTCTGATTAATACATACATTTATTTCCAAACTAACCTGACGAAGTCCAGTGCTCGTCTTCTCATTAACAGCGTTTTTCTCTTACTGATCATATTTCATACTGAATTTACAATCCTAAACTGAATTTTACCAATTCTTTTCTGATAAACATGGTTAAAATATGGCTGATTTTTGGTGACCATGATTTAACTATTAACGTTTTTTTATTTTGCATTTTATTTGTAGTAAAACCATGGTCTATTATCGTAAGAGCAGTATGAAAATAGATGAATTAATGTCTTAAACTGCCGTAAAGAAATGTAACGATCCTACAAATTGAATTCATCTTAACAGGCTAACAGTGCGACGAATTTTGGAATAAACGTGTAATTACATACAGTGAAATGAAAAATGACTAAAATATTTAATACAAATAAAAAAATTTATTAATTTTGATCTTATTCATCAGTGCTCACACACTGCAGCGTTGTGGTCACTATTTAGACGAGCACTGACGTGGGGTGAAATTTTCACACATGTTTAAGAGCCATGGCTTATGTTAGATTATCGGGTCACTTGATGGAGTTTTTCGGTTCCTTGCCACTGTTGCCTTTGGCTTGCTCAGTTGGGGATATTCAAAATAAATGACCCATCATACCACTGATCAGCTCTACCAAACTTGAATGTCTTTTCCAGTAATAAACAAACACTGTTAAGTTGTTTTGGTTGATACTGTGAAGCAGCTTTGATACAATCTGTATTGTGAAAAGCGCTATATAAATATATTTGACTTGACTTGACTAGATTAAAAACCTACAAGTTCCTTTGAGTTTGAAACATCATGTACACAGTAATCATCAAAATATCTCTTCTCCTGTCTCTTAAAATGAACACCCGCAGGATGATTTACAAATCTGGACATTTTCAGAGGCGTTTATTCAACTAGATGTTAACAAAAGCACATTGAAAATACATAACCGGAAGAATCGATACACTGCTTCGACGAGCACTTCCAGTAATCAATTCTGCCGTGATAAAAGTCTATAAGTAAATTACCGAAATTTAAAACTTACCAGCGTAAGCGCGATACAGAGTAGATTTGTCACTACTGCGTCCTAGCGCCTTTGGCTTTCGTACCACGAGTTCATCCGTGGGTTCGGGACGAATCCCCTGTATCAACACAAAAAGAAATTAAATTCAGTTGCAAGTCTGAGAGAGTATCAGTTTAATTCAGCACACAAGTCATATTGTAGGTGTACATCCTATGCAGGCAACCGCTGCTCTGCAAAATAGAAGGAAACAAATGTATACTGAAATGTGATGTGTGAGTAATTCTAGAATTGCATGTATGGCTATATCTGAGGGACCCAGACAAATCTTATATTACCATGTGAACAATTCATATGGATGAGGTGTAGGATATGGATACACTGTGCAGAAACATCTACACCAGAATCAGTATTCCAACAGTGTGCACTTACAAACTTTAAAGACACAACTTGCATCAGACAAACGTACCCGTGTCCTTGGACGGTGCCATGATTGAAGCACACCGGTGCAGGACAGTGGGGCTGGCACAGTTTTCAGCCCCATGGTGCTGTAGTGAGCCGTTTGAAACAGGAGTGCAACCACATGGTTGCATAAAGCCATTCCAGCAGCACACGAGCAGGAGCATCCATTTAACTCACGGGTCTCAAACTCAACTTAACTGGGGGCCGCTGGAGGTAGAGTCTGGGTCAGGCTGGGCCGCATCAAGTATTCCACAAAAAATAGTATTCAAGTATTCCAAAAAAGGAGCACAACTGATCCAATCTTCTCAATCTTTATTATTAACGTTTCTTCTGAACAGTTCCTCTGAATTTGAACATTCCTTTCTGTACATGATTGGTTCTTCATGAGCTGTCCTTCTGACAGTTGAAGTTCATTTTACAAACTTTCTTTGTCTATAACACATATTTGTAATATTTATATTTGCTTATGTCCTTTTTATTTTCTTTATACAACACATTAATGATATTGAATGTTTTTTTTGGAAGGCACATTTCCTTTTATTATATACTTAGAAAAACAATTATTGCTTTTGAAATACAAATATTTGCAGTCATGTCTGCCCGTCTTATTGAATTCTTTCTACACATGTATAGTGTCTCAGGCAAATTACTGACTGCACAAATCAAAGCAAACCTTCTTATCAACCTGTTAGACACATATTACAAGCTCAAAATGATTATTCTCACATTGTTTTAAAGCAGTGTCTCTCTCCAACACGTCGCTCGCGAGCTACCAGTAGCTCGCGGCCTGATTGGTGGTAGCTCGACAAGGGGCAGTTCACATATCGCGCTCACATATTTTGCGAGCTCAAGTTCGTTATTTCAAATGTAGGTGCGCGTGCGCGGCAAGCGCGCTCATAATTGAAGCGACGCGCTCATTTTTTCCAGGCGCGCAGTATGTTTGTACTTAGCGGTTGTCTATGGCAACTATTGACAACAAACCCACCGTATGGTAGCCCATTTAAAACGCGGCACACGCAACGACGGGCCGCACTAACATTACACTTTAATGTCAAGTAGGGGGCCACAAAATATCACCCCGCGGGCCGCAAATGGCCCGCGGGCCGCGAGTTTGAGACCCCTGATTTAACTCCACAGGTCTAACGGCATGCAGCACAATCTAGAAATGGAGAACATTTACTTGAGGGAAAGTTTGGATGTTTAGCCTATACAGTAATTAGCATTTATTTGACACTAGGAACATTATTGTAAAACTAGGTTGAACAAAATTAAGGCAACAGCCGGACAAAAAAAAAGGTACAGATCTGCAACAGCAGATAGGCTATATGGAACAACAAAAAAGAGCATCTGCAACAGCAGAAGAAACAAAAACATACTGAACACATGCACCTGAACCTTTGTAGGTCTAAAACCATGCTCTATTTACTACACATTACAAGTTTGGGGTAATTTGGTACTGTAGCACTGTCTGGATCCAAACTGTAAATCTGATGAAATCCATCAAGTGAAAGCAAAAAAGTCACATTGTTCAAATTATTCAAATAGGATACGCTGTATTTGAAGTGAACCTATCTAACAAGCTGACGAATAGCTTACTAAACATAACAAGCTAGCGATAACTCGTCAACAGAACAGAATTCAAGCTACCTCTATAATTGAGGACAAAATTCTCGCAGAAGAACTTGTATCCTTTCTCCAACTTGGATGATTTTACCTTTGAGTGTTCATTCACGAGTCGCACCACATCGTCTTGGCCAACTTTTGGGAGATGCGAGAGCGAAGTTGTCCAGCGATTACAGACAGCAAGAGCCATAGACATAATAAATACATAGACGCCCTATTGGCCGCTGCAGCGCACGTCAACGGCGCCGCCATATTGGGGATGGCAACTTTCCCATACCTCTCATACCGGGAATTGAGAAAAATGCCTGTTTTGTGCGCTGC
Organism: Rhinichthys klamathensis goyatoka; assembly: GCF_029890125.1. NCBI lineage: Eukaryota > Metazoa > Chordata > Actinopteri > Cypriniformes > Leuciscidae > Rhinichthys > Rhinichthys klamathensis. The sequence goes on from NW_026606813.1 coordinate 168,632, forward strand.
TTGGGGCTGTACACATCGCCACACAATTGAAAACAGCTTTCGAGGAATTACCTTTCACAAGCAAGACTGAGCGTTTGTTTTTGGTTGTATTTGGTCATGATTTAATTAGTAATAGTAACGTTCAGAGGATACATTTAAAAATACTACTGTTATTGTGTCACGAAATGTAGTTTTAATAGTTTTTCAGTCGACAATGTAGTTGTTTAAAGCTCAAATCTGGGGTTTGTTTATAAAGATAGCGCCTATTTAAAATTTTGATCTGACGTTTTCGGAGTTGTAAGATATGCGCTCAGCGCTCGTCTACCCCGCCTGGAACAGCCGTACCTCGGCCAGTGCTTCTGAAGTGTTGCCGCTGACTCGGATGTCTGTAGTCTAGTGGTTAAACATGAGATATAATTCGTCTTGTGTAGTATATCTAACGGGCGATCTTTGGTCTCATTAATCTATAATGGTTCCCTGGTAAATCTTCTTGGCTGAGGGCAAAGTGAAGTTTCATAACTTTATATTTAGGCTATTTTAACGTTGTATCCTGCAGCTGTATGTTTGACTGAAGCTACTTCTGTTATAATGGCTATTATTGATCAATAAAACTGAAATTTAACAAAAAAGAGTTAAATATTAAAGTCACTATTTAACTTATTTTTTTATTGTGTATATTCTGTAATTGATATTTCTTATTCTATTGCTATAGTATTATTAATAAACTATATGCTATTATCAATATTTTTATGATTGTATTATTGTACTTATGATATTACATAATTATACTATTCATTACTATTTTATTTGCTGTATACTATTTGTTTATTTTATTGACTATTTACTATTACTTCTCACTTTATGTTATATGTACTATTTGCATTGCACTATAGTTGTACCATAACATATGTATAATCATAAAGGATCCATCAGTTATCTTTGTTATTGCTAAAATCTGGTCAATCACAGAAAATCACACTTTTTCCACAATAAGAAAACTTAAATTATATCTCAGTATGGGGGTCTTCACCATTCTTATCCAAGAATAAAAAGCCAAATACATGACAAGCCTGAGCTTTGACCATTCTTTATTAAAAAAACAAACATTTTACAAGTCTAACTATCGAGATTTTAAATAACTAGATATGGAACTTTTTGTACACCACATACAAACCACTGAAATCGGTTGATAAATGTAAAAACAGTTTGTTTTTATCCAGAAAAAACGCAGCTCACCCGTTTACTTACATTTGATTACAGTGCAGTCTTGCCCTCCGCAAAATGGCGGACCCGTTGACGTATCGCAGCAACGTTCCAAAGCGTTCTGTCCTCGTCTTCAGTCCCCTGCACAACCCTGACATGAAGCTAATTTTAACAGTAGTGTGTAAAATATATATTTTTTAAATATACTCATTTTATACTATTTTGTGTGTACAGTGTATTTGTGCTATATAGTGCATGTATGTTTGTGTTTTAGTGTGCAAAGAGGTGTTTTAATCATTTTTATTTTAGTATTATTTATATACTATTTTACTATTTTTCTAATTAGATATTTATTTTTATATCTTTTTTTTTTTTTTTTTCATCGCTTTAGTTTATTGGTAACACTTTACAATAAAGCCCCAATAGTTAACGCTAGATAATGGCAGAACATGATTTCACCAAGTGCAACATGTTCTTGAATCAACATCTCTGTTGATCCTGGAACAACATTCCAATCAACCAATTAGATTTGAGCGACAAGTTTACAGTTTATGTCAACAAGTTAGGTGCTTCTACATCAGTGCTATTCACCTATCATTTCCCTCTGATTTTTGGATTAGCCTTTGTTATGGGTAGGGTTAGATTTAGGGGTAGTGTTTTTGGACAGGAATGTGCCATTTACACTAGCTCCGCCCAATGTTGTCTAATTAAGTCAGACAAAACTACAAAAGAAATAACAGGATCAGTGCCTTGTAGAGTAAGGCGGGTTATGTTAGCTTGTGATGCGACTGACCTGAGTTTGAATCTGCCTTTTTCTGAACTAATTCTTTTGCCATCACATATCAACTCGAAGAGGAGATTACTTAAAATAAAAAATAAGGAAACCAGAAAGTGGAAATTAAGTACCTAACAGGTATTAGTGTTTAATACCAACCAGGCACTGTTGTTGTGCGGATGAACTGTGAAAGAACTAAAGACCTTTGCAACGGATGTTAGGAAAGCTTGCCTAAGTTGATCTATGTTTACGTTTTTTTGGATTTTCTGTCGTTGCCAATCTATAATCGTGAACCATGATGACTAAACGACACTACAGTGGCGATATTGTATCATAGATATTTATACATCCTCGTTAGCAGCTTACGTATAGCGGCTCGTTATAACGGCCGCTAATGAGAAATCTATGTATTGTGTCTATGATTTCTACAAGCGGAAACCGAGGATAGCGCGGATATTACGTCATTGATAGGCGACAATGACCAGGGATGAGCCATTATTAAAAACTGGAATTTCTCTTGATTTACAAATCCTTGGGAACTTTTGGGATAGGCCTAATGTAAGTACACAACTGCATGAAATATATCACACTGTGAAAGTGGTTTTTGAATATTTTATCACAAAAATCTTAAATATTGTGCCTTTAATTTCCTATTATCACTGTAAAGCTGCTTTGAAACAATCTATATTGTTAGAAGCACTATTTAAATGAAGGTGACTTGACTTGACTTGACTTGATGGATAGGTGTAGGGGAGGGATTTAGGAACAGGGACAAGTAATGTGGCCAGGGCCGGCTCTAACCCTTTGGTTGCCCTAGGCGATATTAAGTTTTGCGCCCCCCCCCTTAAAAAATTAAGTATTTATTAAACTAAACATCCTCTTATAGTTACTCGAAAACTTAAACAATAAATTGTTCATACAAATGCTACAAAGAACGTTCAAGGATATTTATATCATAGTTGCATTGTACAACTATATTTTATCTGACCATAAATAACTTTTAGTAGATAAATTACAACTACTACCACCATAGGCCTACTATTATTACAATCTATTGGGCTGCTACAAGGTTAAGGGGGTTTCGGGGGTATTTCCCCGTGAGAAAATTTTGTGCATTTTAATGTTAAATTCATCAATCTGGTGCACTTTGAGAGTTCAAAACTAAAAGCTCCAACCCATATTCAGTGTGCAAATTGAACAAAGAAAAATTCAAACCTCTTTTAATTACAGTGTCTGTCTTCATCATTACACTACAACATAATAATATATATAATATTAATCCCATGACAGTAATTGCCATAGGCTATATTGTAAAACAAATGCACTGAAAAATAAAGGAAACTTTCATGAGTATTGTACAAATTTCTATACTTGAAAGTAAGTTATATATTTGGAAGTAACCCAGCGCCGCCAATTAAGCAAAACAAAACAAAACGAATGGGCCACCGATGTACGAGTTTTATGGGCCGTTAAGACAAAAATAGAAAAATAAAAGTATGAGATGTATGTATCGGCCCAAAAAGCACGTCGGGCCCGCGGGAATCTCCCGGTTGTCCCGATGGCCAGAACATTTGACACCTTAATGGATGAGATGAGAAGACTTACCTCTATACTGGGCTTTCTTTTTATCTTGTTGCTTTCTCCGTTTTCGTCCCTGTGCACCAGAGGGTTTAGACCGCTTCATTTTCGGTAAGCGCGCGCAGCAGCCGAGCACTTGCCTAACGTAACCATAGAACGTAACGCAACTAACCCCCGCCCCCCCTTTAGGAAATGATCGACAATAATCATCCATTCAATCTAATAATCAGGTTGACAAGTAATTAACCCTCTGGGGACCAGAAACGCGCCCGCGCGTTTTGCCGTTTTTTTTTCACATAGCAGAAAAATAGACTTAAAATACTCTGTTGATTTTGATCGTACATATAAGTGTTATACATCAATCGATCCTGTTAATTGTCTATTATTTTTCTGTATACTCACAATAAAAACAAAGTTTTGTGCTTTTTGTCAAATAAAGAAAAATAAACATGATGCGAGTTTTGCCTTCTCTCTGTCAGTGCAGTCCATTCTGAAACACGTCCGAAAAATTAACTCTAACTCTGCAAATACTTGTCATACAGGCACGAGAGATTTTTCTTTATGAAGCTTGAATTCTCTTCTTTTCAATGATGTAATTTATATAAAAAACAAATATTCTCAGTTTATGTAATCTGTATGAAAAGAGAGTGCTGTCAGATTTTTTTTCCCCAGCTCATTACACTTCATTACGCGTTAATCTGACACGCCCATGGAGGACGCGCGCTATTCAAACGCAAATGTTGAGGCAAGCCATGACAACGCCCACATCAGCCGTTCCACCGCGGCGGTAAAATGTGGGGTGTATTTTCTGCCTTTTACCGCCAAGAGGCGCTACAATCATAGACTCTGAAAAGTGTTTGTTTATTCTCTCTAATGCGTAATCTGCTGCCGCACCGCACTGATTCAGAGCGATTGAAAGCTGGTAGCAGATGAATTCAACAAGTGAAACGTAGTTAAAATAATTCATAATCACAATACTGAAATTAGGCTACTGAAATGAAATTGAATAAATAATGAAAAAGTAAAACATTGCAATAAAAACATTTACAGACGTACAGACGATAGCTCAGTGGTTAACGCAACAACACGAGCTTCGAGGAGCTTCAATCGACTCGAGATCGAATCTCAATGTAGCATACATGTTGTTAACCGATGTTGGCCAACAGCGTTTATATTTAACCTTCTTGATGCTTAAATAGCTAACTGTTTATAACTGTTTACTTATTTAAAGTCAAGAGTTTTGTTTAATTATTATTACAACATAAATTTGCTACATTCCTGGAACCGCAGCGCTGCACAAAGGACATAAACTGATGAAGGAAGATTGTCAGCCGATTGCATCTGAAAATGAAGAAGCACGTCTTTAGTCTGCTAAATTATTGTGTAATGTAAAAGAACACTAAAATTACTTAAGTTTGAAACCAAGTTCGAACATTTCAAGGTTTAAATAAAGTGTCGGGACAGTTTTTTTAATTTAAAACAGGGTTGCATCGGGTTTAGAGTTTATTTCTTTTGCGATGCAAAATAAGAAACACTAGGCTAATCTTATTCTTGCGACATTTTAAATTTGTATTGCCAAAGAAATGACAGCTATATTAAACAATTAAAACAGTAGGCCTACAAAACGAAAATTGTCCAAAGCAACATAATTAAATTAAAACATGCGTTTTTCTTTGCCTCTCTCGCGCTGAATCTCTTTTTAACAAGTTTATTTAGTCTCCCTCGCTCTCCATATGAAAGAGGAACATTAACACCTATGCCTATTGTCCTGCGCGCTTGATACAGCACTGAACTGTCCCTCCAACCCCCCACCGGCTATCGGAGTCTGAGGCTGATTTAACACAAAGAGAAGTCGCAATTCACACTTAAATCGCTATTCTAGACAGTGTTGATAATGAAGGAATTAAATGATTTAAGTTACATGTAGCCTAGTGATATTTCTGTCATAAAAGTTTATTACTAAATATTTCATTATTTCAGTAATTGATGAAATAAAACTGGTTTGGGCCAGCTTTTTCCAAGCAAAACTAAATATAATCTGAAAAAACGCATGTTAATTTGTTTTCATGAACAAAATGTTCAACTCAATATTAAAGTCTACATGGATCTTTGGATCCTTTCAACCAGGCATGCAATTTGTGAATTAAGTTTTTTTTTATTTATTTTTTTATTCAAATAAATATCAAACCACGGTGCTTCGTGGTAATGCTGCTAAATTAAATAACATGTATTGAATAATTATGAACTTAAATGAAACAATATCGCAACATTTCAACAAATACATTATTTGATCTGTTTTTACATTTTAATTCAGGGCGATTTAGCCTGCTACATTTAATTAGAGCGAGATTTTCACCCTTGTCATTTTCTCATTGGGAAGCGCTTACAGGCTACATGTTTGAGTACATCCTCTGTACCTCTCGTTTTCATATGGATTACATAATCAGATAACATTTATTAGCCAGAATATTTAGACATTTAAAGGCTTTAGACAGAGCCGATTTCTTATAGTGACTGAGCTGAAGTGGCTTTCGGTTCATTTTTGTGACGCGCAGTTCCCGGAGACAGAGACGACAGATAAACTGTTTTTGTCGTTAGCAAAAGTTCGAATAAAACCCGACTTTAGAAAAATGCATAGGGCCACTCGGCGTGGTCTGCCAAAACACTTAATTATAAACTTCAATATTTCATTCAAAATAATCTCAAAACGCTTTGTGAAATTTTGAAAAGCCGTGCATGCATTAAGGCCACTTGAACTAATGAACAACTGAAACGCTGGTTTTGATTTTATTGTTTGTCGTTGTTTAAACGTGCTTGTTGCATATCTCTATTTTATATTTGATATGGTCTATTGGTGAAGTAGCCTATAGCATTGATTACTGTGGAGGGAGGAGTGTGGGGATTCAAATAATTCAGCAGAAGCAGGGATGTTTAGACCAGAAGGAAATCCCCGTCCCTCCTGGCAAATCACACTTTACTTAAAACCATGTTTTTAAAAACTCTAGGTTGTAGGGAATCAAAATAATAATAATAATAGGCCTAATAAAAAATATATATATATATACTGTATATAGGCTATATATGTAAAATTACTTGTGTTACAGAACTGCTTTTAAAATTACGATTGGTAGCCTCGTACGATTGGTACAGATGCAACGTCGTTCTGTTCGATACTATTGTTCCTAGTGTAAAATGGAAATGCATGGTAATTTTATTTTATAAATATAACCAAAAAACTGTATGGTGTAACAGAGTTTTAGAGCTAGACAAATCTCTCTGCATTAATAAATATAAAATTTGCAGTAGACCATGTTTGATCGGGATTTGAACCCGTGTCATCTTGATGATCGAACCGTCAGTTCTACCGCTCGGCTATGAATTTTCTCACTGAGAAATGCCCAAACGTTTGTTTCTCACATGAGCGAGAAAACGTTTTGTCGTTAGCCTGTGTGAGTGTAGGCCTACTTTAGCCTACCTACATGAATAAAAGTAGACCTTTTACAGTTTTAAAAGATGATATCTTATCTGTATGACCAACAATTACGCAGTAAGTTCTTTTAGCTGTTATGAGAAAAATAAATCCAAATGAACGCGCCGCCGCGTTTGTCAAACTCTAATTGAACATGCCAGAATAAAGCCAGATTTTAGAATAATGCATAGCCACTCGGCGTGGTGTGCCAAAATACCCTAATTATAAACTTCAATATTTCATTCAAAACCATCTCAAAACGCTTTGTGACATTTTAAAAAGCCGTGAATGTATTAAGGCCACTGGAACCAGGATCGTAACTGAAACGCGCTGCATGTCTCAATACAGGAAGCGCTGGTTCAGATTGTATTGTTTGTTGTTTAAACGTGCATGTTGCATATTTAAAAATATTTGTTTAAAAATAAATGTTTGTTGTAGGCTTATTTGTAAATTACCATAACTTGTAGAATTTCATCCTTACTGTTAATTGACATTAGCCCCACTTACGTTTTGATAAATGTCCCTTTGCGCCACCTGGCGGTCATTTCGCGAGCGACTTTGAAATGCGACTGGTTTATTTTTATTGTATTGGTCTACTTTAAAAAATAATACTTTATAAGACATTTATGGGAAAATACTATTTTCTTTTCAAGATGTTTCCAACTGTAACTTTGAACCAATTCTGTAGAATGGCCCATATAGCATTTGACCAGGATTTGTTTCCAGGTATGACTAAAAATGTGCTTCTGGCTTTCATTTATATTTTGATTGTTTGTATATATATATATATATATATATATATATGTGTGTGTGTGTGTGTGTGTATATATATATATATATATATATATATATATACATGTAGGCTATATATATATACAAGAAAGAATGCAATGACAATATATATATATATATATATATATATATATATATATATATACACATGTAGGCTATATATATATATACAAGAAAGAATGCAATGACTATATATATATATATTGTCCTTACATTCTTTCTTGTGTGACACCCCTGAATGAAAGGCTCATTATTATGCAGGGTCACTGTCTGAGAACCACTTAATTATTCATGATAGGGGTTGGGCCGTTCCGCCCATCCGCATATTGCCTTGGCAAACAAAAAAAGGTTTTTCACAATTTAAAACAATCTATTGTTTTATGTGAATGATTAGGAAGAATGATTTTCAGATCATTTTGAAGCAAAAACTCTAGGCAACAACGTACATTAGTCAAAAGTCTTGTGGACTCATATTTAGTATGTTTTTTGTGTCCTTATTTCAAAAACTTTATTTTTTAGTTTTTTCAATAACCACGCATAAACAATATTCTCTCAAAAATACAAACATGTACATACATGTTGCTCACACATTATGGTAGACCTGTTTGTGCTAAATAGAGTTTAATTTCACCTGTGCCATTAATATGTTTATAAGCAACTGAAAAAAGCACAAATGTCAGAGCAAGTCAAAACATCCAAAGGGCCCCAAAAACACTCTGGTCCCCAGAGGGTTAAACGTATGGCTGAGGGGCGCCTTAGGATGATCATGTTTAATAAACATGTTTTTGTTTCGCTTGTCATTCTAATTCTATGATTAATGGGAAGTAGGCCAGGGGCGACACTAGAGGGCGCCCGCGCCCCCAACACATTTGGGGGCCTAGTTCGCCTATAGCAATCGCCGGCCCTGAATGTGGCATCCATTTATGACTGTAATGAATGTAATCATATACAAAGAATATAATGTTATTATTGTTGCATACAGACTGTACAGTCCGATTTCCGAGCGGCAGGCTCTGTTGCAGTTGCTGCAGGTGTAGTATGTGCCTGGGTCTGGATCTGTTGGTGCTATATCTGCTAATGCAACTCTCTGCTGGCTGTGCTTTCTCCGCTCTTCCCACTCGTACTCTCTTTTCTTCTCAGACACCTTGATGCCTGCTTTGACAGCTTGCCTCCATCTGTTACATTTATTCATTTTAGCTGACGCTTTTTATCCAAAGCGACTTACAATTGCTATATATGTCAGAGGTCGCACGCCTCTGGAGCAACTAGGGGTTAAGTGTCTTGCTCAGGGACACATTGGTGTCTCACAGTGGATTCGAACCCGGGTCTCTCACACCAAAGGCATGTGTCTTATCCACTGTACCATCACCACCCCTGAAGCCGTTGCTTCCCAGACTACTGGATTGACGTTGCCTGCCTTCAAGTCTCAACTTCGTTGCAGTACGCCTGGCGGGAACTGACTGTGACTCCTGGCCTCGCAGTATTGGTCATTTTGGCATTGGCAGAATGAATGAAAACAGACAGAGACTGCTTGAGCTATGCTCCTACCATGACCTCTGCATAACTAACACATTCTTCTCCACCAAGCCCAACCACAGGGTATCCTGGCGACACCCAAGATCCTATCACCGGCATCAGCTGGACCTCATTATCACCAGAAGAGCCACTGAACTGTGACACGGACCATTCACTGGTTTGCAGCAAGGTGCGCCTTCAACCGAAACGGATCTACCGATTGAAGCAGAAAGGACGCCCACACATCAATACAGCAAGGATAACAATCCTAGATCTGTGCGAGCGATTCGCTGTCTCGATCACAGAGGCCCTCAGAAACTCAGAAACGGAGAAGAAAGATGGAATCATATCCGTGACGCCATCTATAACTCTGCCATGGATACCTTTGGGAAGAAAGAGAAACAGAACCCGGATTGGTTTGAAGCAGGAATCCTAGAACTTGAGCCAGTCATCGCAGCCAAGAGAGCAGCTCTGATCAACTACAAAAGGGAAGAAGATGAAGAAGACATCAGAGAAGACGCTCGCGGCTCTCAGGAAATCCAGAAATTATGCCCAACTGATTGCTCGACACTGTACCAACGACTACTGGTTGAATTTTTGTCAGTGCATCGGACTCTCAGCTGACTGTGGTAACATCCTTGCCGTGTAGGATGGCATGAAGAAGGCCTTCGGCACAAGCATTACCAAGGTCGCACCCCTAAAGTCCTCCTCGGGAGACATTATAACAGATCGGGGCAAACAGATGGAGAGATGGATCATTACCAGGAACTCTATGGAAGAGAAAACATCATCACCACCTCAGCAGTTGAGAATACCAACATCCTGCCTGTCATGGATGAACTGGATGCTCCCCCTTCTATGGAAGAACTTTGTAAGGCCTTCGACTGTCTTGCCTGCAACAAAGCACCAGGCAGCGATGGTATTCCTCCAGAGCTCATCGAGGCTGGGAAGAAGACCGTTCTTCTTCATAATTTGCATGAGCTCCTGTTACAGTGCTGGGAAGAAGAAGCAGTGCCTCAGGACATGCGTGACGCCACCATCATCACTCTCTATAAAAACAAAGGAGACTGTAGTGACTGTAACAACTACCGTGGAATATCCCTTCTCAGCATAGTTGGGAAAGCCTTTGCCCGGGTAATACTAAACAGGTTACAGTCACTAGCAGAACGCGTATATCCTGGAGCTCAGTGTGTATTCAGAGCAGGGAGATCAACAGTTGACATGATCTTCTCACTGAGGCAGCTACAAGAGAAATGTGGTGAGCAGAGGTGTCCATTGTTCATCGCCTTTATCGACTTGACTAAAGCATTCGATCTAGTTAGCCGGAATGGCCTCTTCACCCTACTGCAAAGAAAATGATGCCCCCACAAGCTCCTGAGGATCATCTTTTTTTTTTTTTTTTTTTTTTTTTTTTTATATGGACATAACAACAGCATTGGACGAACCAGATACCTTGTTTTCAGTGTTATAGCAAAATTGCTAATTTGCAACACTTGTCCATAGGAGACAACACATGTCACCAATCACAATTCTTTGGATTTCTTTTCATGATGATATGCAAGGCATTGTCCAGCATGATGGCTCTTCCTCGGACCCATTCCCTATCAGAGGTGGAGTGAAGCAGGGCTGCGTACTCGCTCCAACGCTCTTCGGCATCTTCTTTTCCTTGCTGCTGACCCACGCCTTTAGCAAATCAGAAGAAGGCATATACCTCCACACTCGAACCGATGGAAACCTGCTCAACACAGCACGCCTCAGAGCAAAAACCAAGGTGAGGAAGGTTCTGATATGGGAGATGCTTTTCGCAGATGACGCTGCCCTGACTGCACACTCTGAGGAAGCTCTACAACAACTCATCAACCGCTTTGCGGATGCATGTAGAGATTTTGGCCTCACCATCAGTCTCAAAAAGACCAACATAATGGGCCAAGATGTTAGCAGCATCCCGAATATCTCTATGGCTGACTACACCCTCGAAGTGGTAGATAACTTTACCTACCTTGGCTCAACCATCTCCAGCAACCTCTCCCTGGATGATCACCGTGATTTTGCCAAGTAAGACATGATCCTGGATTAACATTCCTGTCCCAAAATGTAGTCCTTACCCAATCCCTACCCCTAAACCTACCCCTACCCATAACTTTTCCCTAAAATCAGAGGGTAATGATAGGTGAATAACACTGATGTTTAAGTACTCCACCCTGGTTCTAAGCCTAAACTTGACATAAACTGTAAAGTTGTCCCTCAAATCTGATTGGTTGATTGGAAAGTTGTTCCAGGATCAACAACGATGTTGATCCAGGAACATGTCAACTGCTGTCCATCGTGTCCGATGACGACTTCCAAATCATGTTCACCCTCCCGGGATACCGAGCTAAACACTCGGATTGGAAAGACAGCAGCAGCTATGGCCCACCTAGCAAAGAGAGCTTGGCATAATTCCATGCTGACAACCCACACCATGATGAGGGTGTATCAAGCTTGTGTGCTCAGCACTCTACTCTACGGTAGTGAAGCATGGACCCTGTACTCCCGGCCAGAAGGCACACTCTACTCATTCCGCCTGCGCTGCCTCAGGAAAATCCTGGGCATCACCTGGCAAGACTGTGTCCCAAACAAGGACGTCCTGGCCCAGACGGGAATACCAAGCATGTTTGCATTACTCTCCCAGAAACGCCTGCGCTGGCTAGGCCATGTCAGTCGCATGCAGGATGGTCGTATACCCAAAGATCTACTCTACAGCAAGCCTGCTACGGGTTCCAGACCTGCAGGAAGGCCTGTTCTTTGCTATCTGCCACTATTTGCACTAAAAATCTAACAACTATTTACACTTAGTGCAAAGAATTTTTATTTTTTTGCTATTTACACTTAGTGCAAATAGCTGCTACCTTAAATATTAACAGATACATGCTTAGAAGTATTTTTCATACGTTTTCATTACATGTTAACTAATGTTAAAAAATAGACCTTTATTGTAAAGTGTTATCAATTTATTTGAATTCAGTTTAAGTCATTTAAGTATTTCAACATAGATGTATTTTAAGAGGAAGAGGAGGAGGAAAAAGAAAAGGAGGAAGATGAAGATGAGGGATCAGAGCGTACCAGAGACTCGATGTCCTCCAGCAGCTGGACGGAGCAGCGTTCACACCCTCCAAACCCTCCAAAAGAGCCTACACACATAGACATGCACAAAGAAATACCGGAACATAGTTGGTATAGTTGAAGTATATGAATGCAAATATTTCTAGCTATGCAACAAGCTATGCAACATTCATGCATCAGTACATACAAGAGGAAGATGAAGAGGAAGATGAACAGGAGGAGGAAGATGAAGAGGAGGAGGAAGAGTAAAAGGGAGAGGATGATGAAGATTTGAGTTTAAGATTTCAATGTCTAACTTTTGTTTACATTTTAGTTTTTAAATTTTTAAATTTTAAATTTTATTTCAGCTTTATTTCAATTCGTGAAATCGGTTGTAATTTTGTGCCGGTGCTGGTCAGGGTTATTGTGTGAAATCTGTTATCTGCAGCACTCGTGTGTGTGCGGTACTCACGCACACACACACACACACACACACACACACACACACACACACACACACACACACACACACACACACACACACACACACACACACACACACACACACACACACACACACACACACACACACACACAATGAGGATCCCATGAATAAGAGCAAACATGTTTCTTTGTGTTAGCTTCAGCTGATAGGTCTGTTGTTTGTGACTCTTTTGTGTGGTGAATGGCAACGAATCGCACAGGTTTGGAGATCTCACTTGCCATATGGGTGCTTTCACACTGCAGTGTGTGTGTGTGTGTGTGTGTGTGTGTGTTCAGTCACACATATCATCTCATTCTCTGCAGCTGTCTAATGTTCCAGCAGAGCTCTGTCTGGGGAGATCACACACACCATCACATCTCTCAGCCACCCTCAGCATCCGTGGAACAAAACATCACACACAGTCACTTTACTATCTGGCTAAAAGTGCTCTTAGATATTAATAACAACAACATTATTTTCAAAATGTATTTGAATTACTATTTAAACAGAGCTCTACTGATTTTTTTTTTTAAAAGGAGCATGATTTCGTGTGTAACACCTCGAGTCTGAACTGGTCACAGTTCTGAACTGACTTGCATGAGCAAAAGAACTAAATCAAAGATGGAGGCCACTGGAATCAGTGTTTACACGTTCATTTATAAGGTGATGTGCCGCAACGAGGATGAGGAGAAAGATAACAACGTTTTTCTGGTATAGTTTTTCATCAAGATTTGCTTGCTTGTATAGAGCTGTCACTGTAATGCTTATGAGTGTAACCGCTCGCCGTCTCTCCACTGTCTAATTTTCATTTCCATATTCACTGAGTGACCAAAGAACTACCGGTGTGAAAATCTTTGGAGTGACTCCCGTCAGCGCAGAATTGTGACGAATGTTGATCTATTCTAGAATGATGCAAAAGTCGCAGGAATTCTGATTTGACTGTTCAGACTGATTGTCAGTCGTGTGTTTGGTTTAGGACCACATATGGAAGTGACCCAAAACAAACATGTAAAACATCAGATTCCATTTGGTTTGTGCTGTTCACACTGTTATAAAAAAACACACACACAATAAAAAACTGATTCAACAAAAAATGTATGTTTAAACTTCAGTCAGTTTTTTATTACTGATTAAACAGTTACAGTTACTACCAAACACACACCGTAATGTGTGAGATGAGAATAGACCAAACATATAATGATGAGTGAGCGCAACCTGGACGCATCAGTGAATATGAAGTTCCCTATCAGTCGGTCACTCTCGGAACGCCAACAGTGCCAAAATCTGCATAAGTTCTCCTCTCTCACTACCCTCAAGGGTGTGGTGGCTGTGCGCAGACCACCTCCACCCTGCATTTAGGGCAAGCCACTCTTAATGCACAAGGGTAGTTCTGAGCCGGGGTTGAGCTACGCATGTTGACTAAATGTGATCAAGGTCACTGCGCAGGCCCTCGGCCAGACGATGTCCACCTTGTTGGTCTAGAAGCAACCCTGGCTTACCTTGCAGAGGTGCGAGAGGTCGTCAAAGTACACTTTCTCGACACTCCCATCTCACAAGGTGGCCTTTTCGGCAACACTGTCGAGGACTGAGCCCAGCAGTTCTCCACAATCAGTAGCTGACTGAGGGAGCTTCCCCCGACGTGGCATCAGAGTTCCTCGGGGGCCGCCCCTCAGTCTACTCGTCGCCTAGGGTGTCGTCCCCTGCAAAAAACAAACAAACTCTGGCACAGCCTGCTCTATTGTGTCCGCTGCAGGAGGACGACACCACCCTATCCGGAGATGCTGGAGCTGCTCTCCTACGGTGGAGGGCCAGGCAGCGAATCATTTGAGTCAAAATTCTGTTCCGCCACTGGAGTCACAGTGGTACCCAAATTCTCAACAAAAAAAAAAGAAAAAAAAGAGAGCAGTTCCTCTAGAAGTAAGTCCAAAGAGGGCCTGAAGAGCAGTGGGAGGAGAGAATCCTCACCATTCTCATCCGCCTCTTCTATCGCCAGCGCGCAGCAGCAAGCAGTTCGAGAACGCAACCAAGCCTCCTCCTGTACCCCCTGCCCTGTGGAACCAGGTAAGTGTTGCACAGCACACTCAGACCCCGGTACGGGACTCATGTCCCCGGTGTGCTCAACCGTGTGGCAGACGAGCCAGACTGCGCTCCCTGGAGAATGGGTGGCGACTCCAACCCCAGGCAGTTCAGCTGATATGGAGAGAGTTCGGGGAGGCTCAGGTAGACCTGTTTGCCACTCCAGAGACCTCCCCCTTCGCAAATATGCATTTCCCCCAGTGAGCCTACTTGCACAGACCCTGTGCAAAGTCAAGGAGGATGAGGAGCAGGTCTTCCACGCAGGTCGTGGCTTCCTATTGGTCCACCCGGACCTGGTTCCCAGAACTCATGCTCCTCGTGACAGTCCCTCCCTGGCCCATTCCTCTGAGGAAGAACCTTCTTTCTCAGAGACGGGGCACCCTGTGGCACCCTGTGGACCTCTGGAAACTCCATGTCTAATCCCCGGACAGGACGCTGAGGTTCTAGGTGACTTACCCCCAGAGGTACTTAAAACCATCGCTTCGGCACGGGCACTGTCTACGAGACGTGCGTACGCCTTGAAGTGGAACCTGTTCGTCGAGTGTTGTTCCTCTCCTCGAGGGGACCCTCGAAGATGTTCGATAGGGTCCAAGTTTTCCTTCTTGCAGCAAGGGTTGGAGCGAGGGCTGTCTCCCTCCACCCTCAAAGTACATGCTGCTGCTATTTAAGCATATTACGGCCACATAGATGGCAAATCAGTGGGGAAGCACGACCTGCTGGCATTTTTGGTCGATGAATCATGCCTAGAGTTCGGGCAGGGTGAGACCCCGGCCTGGCTATGTGCCCAAGGTTCCTACCATTCCCTTCAGGGACCAGGTGGTGAACCTGAAAGCGCTGCCCCTGGAGGAGGCAGACCCAGCCCTGGCTTTGATCTGTCCTGCTCTGCTACTGTACAGAACTCGAAGCCTCAGGACCTCAGACCAGCTCTTTGTCTGTTAAAGAGGCCAGCAGAAGGGAAAGGCTGTCTCCAAGCAGAGGATGGCCCACTGGATAGTGGTATGGGCTACCACGGAACAGCAGTGACAGACCCTCTCTGTGTAAGCTTTCTCCTATCGTCCTTCCAGGCAAGAAGGGGAAGGAGGCTTGCACAGGACACTGGAAGGGGGCAGCAGCTGTGGTGCTTTGGTAGGGATTCCTATTCGTCGGTCATGACGTATGCCGAGAGTGGCCGACTGATAGGGAATGTCTCGGTTACATACGATAACCCTCGTTCCCTGAAGGTGGGAACATCCTCTATCATCACCTGCAAACATAAGAACTGAAGCATTATACTTGCACTGCTATTTATGGTCTATACTTGTTATTCATCCATCTCTCTCTTGAGTCTGATACCTCCTAACTCCTACTTACAGTAATTAGGTCAAAAAAACACTCTAATGTTCAGCTAATTGCATTTAATTAATTTAAACTACAATACATTTTCATTTAATTGCAATTAACATGCATTCAAGTGTCCGACAAACATTACATTCAGTTCGCACGGAAGTATTCTTTTAAAATATATTTCCATAAGCACTCTTTTAAAAATCTTAGCTAAAGTGTAAATCTAGTTTCACACTCAGTTGTACTAAAGGATTATATAAACACATTAACTTATATGAACACAGAAACAGAAGAGGATCATATCCAGATTGAAAAAAAAAATGCAAAAATAATATCACAAAGCTTTGAAATTATACATCCTCAGTGTTATATATTACTGTCATCCACAGGGGGTTTTATGTGTGTTATTTAGTGATTTCATCCTCTGTTGGCTTCTCTAAAGGTACAGCCGAAGCCATTATGTAAGAATGATTTGAAACAGCTCGAGGCCAAACGGGAGAGAGAGAGAGAGAGAGAGAGAGAGAGAGAGAGAGAGAGAGAGAGAGAGAGAGAGAGAGAGAGACGCATCCCCGCTGCTCTCCCAGACACACACGAACGCAACATACACACAACACATGTGCAGATCTCAGTACACTCACACGCTCTCATTCATCCCTTTGATTCGGGCATTTCCTCAGACAGCAGCTCGCAGTGCCGTTAATTATGTGTGATCTTTGGGGTGTGATCGAGAGTGTGTTTGATCAGACTCTCTCAGCCTAGAGCACCAGAGCCTGAAGTGCACCACGTGAGAGAGATTAAAAGAGAGAGGGAGGCTACATCATTCAGGACTGTGTCTCCGCTGCACGTGGGCGTTTATGAGAGTCGGAGCGTTAACTTCTCATTGCTGTTGCAGGCTCCATAGAGCCTCGTTGAAATGCAGAGGAAAGTTTGTTAGCTGTACATGACTGTAGAGGGAATGGCATTGCGAGCAGCGAGTCAGCTTCTCCAGCTCTTCATGCAAGGCTCTCTTCACACTTTGTTCGATTTTCTTGGTCCGAATTTGCATTTAATTCCACCCCCTTATCCCAGCAGGTCTCTTTTTATATTTTGGGTCCGAACCATCCTACGTTTGCGTAATTGAAGTGAGCACCACCTTGAGTTCTACTCACTTAAAGGAGAACTCCGGACAATTTTTAAAGGTGCCCTAGAATGGGGTTATTTTATTATTTTATAATGTTTCCTGGGTTGCCCTTATAATGATAGTATGTTTTTTAGAGCAAAAATGGTCATAATTTAGAAATAAAAAGCATTTTTCCTAGCCTGATTTTAGCCTCTGATTTGAACACTCTGTTTGAAGGGGCGTGTCTGCTGTGGGATTCAGTGTAACCGCGGCCACTGCTGTGATTGGCTGACATGCTTGCATATGAAATAGCTACTTGTGAAACTCTCTCGAATACTTTTACTACACGTTTTTACTATCACAGCTATCGAGATTAACGAATCGTGAGAAGTTTTTAAAGTATTTAGATCTATTCCCATCACATACAATGTTGCCGTGATGAGCATTGAGCAGATGACAGTGTGTTGATCGCGAGAATGAAGATCTTATCATTGCAACGCAGTTTCTGCACTCACTCTGCTTTCACCAATGCAAACACGATGATGTAAATACAGTAAGAGCTTCGTTGTGCAGTAACGTGCGTCATTGATTTCATAACGAGTTTGGCAAGTGTCCAGATAAACTCGCGCTGTGGAAAGATTGTTCTTTGATCGCTTTCTGTATAATTTATTCACATTTTAAATACGTTTTTTTCATCCTACTAAAAGAAACGATGTGAAGCTGATATTTTAGTCACTGGCTTGACTTACTGATGCATAAACAGTATTGAACGATTTTGAGAGAAAGATTACCTGTCTGAACTTGAACAATTACACATCAGAAAGTGTTGCTTGGTAGCTCGATCCGAGGCCAGCTCTGTATTGGCCCAAGTTGAGGAAACAGTCGTCGGTGAAATGTTTGGACCATACAAAACTTTGGGAAGTTGTGCCGGCGCATTTGCAGGGAAAAAAAATTAACCCATTGTTTCTTCATAGGCTCGGATGAAGGAACTAAAGAATACTTTTGTGTTCATGTGTACATCCAAACACTGAGCAACTGCTATGCTTCGGCTGCGCAGTTCCGCCTGGCATTGAACATGGGCTGGCATATGCAAATTCGTGAAATCGTACATATTAACGATCCCGACTGTTGCGTCACAGTCGGTGTTATGTGGAGATTCGCCTATTTTTCAGGGGTGTTTTTCAAAAACGAGATTTAAATAAGAAGGAGAAAACAATAGTGTTTGAGACTCACTGTATGTCATGTCAATGTACTGAACTCTTCTTATTTAACTATGCCAAAATAAATTCAATTTCACATTCTAGGGCACCTTTAAGTTAATCTCGATCGTTACACCTTTGTGAGTACGAACCGGATCGGTGGTTGCAACACGGAGCTGTTCCCGCAAATGCCCAGAGCTCCCACTCAGCTAAAACGGCAGTAATGGGGGCATAAACAAAAACAGTGTCTTTGTACCTCTTAACAGACACAAAATGCAATTAAAATGTCTGTCCAACATTAACAGGAGCCTTACATGTGAAAAAGATGCGTTTAGCAACTTAGCCATTGTTTAACTGTCACCTGCCCGTATACGGGCAACCTAAATTTACTTCACTATATTACTATTAAATCCTAATCTAGTCATGACAAACTATATATCGTTGGAAAGGTCTAAGACTCCTTAATAGATGTTTTTTTTCTTACAAACTATGGATGAACAGTAATATGAATTTATGACATGAGTGCGCCTAAAAAAATCGACGTCATTACAGGAGTTTCTGACCTTTGTCACAAAAAGTCGACGCACACACTTTTAATAATTGAAACTTTGGTTTTTAATGCTAAGTTCATAATAAAACATAATCTAGTATTTGTCAATAAAAAAAGATACAATTTTGTTTAAAAAAGTAAAGTAAAAAGTCCTCTAAAAAGTATAATATATTATATATATATATAATTTTATATTATTATTATTTCACATATTTTAGTAGTTATCATAAATTAGGTATCATTTGAAAGCTTACGAACTCAGAATTCGTCCTGTGAAAACCGTTTTGAAATTGGATGTTGCGTTACCATAGAAACGGTATTTTTTTATTAGGCCCCTCCCCTTTTGGGCATCATCTTTTATAATTTATTATCAAAAATGTTCTAATTTTGACAAAACACATATTGTCAGAAAGGTCTGAGTCTCAAGATTCCATATTTAGACACAGAAGTGATATTTGGATAGAAATGTATTAATTTGTTATAGCAGAATGCATACAATTAAATTAAATTAAATGGCACCCGGTGGGTATTTTTGGTATTACGCCTAAACAAAATCTCATGGGAACTTCAATGTTTGTGATATCAACTTCAAATTTGGAACACAACTTGGTTAGATATATGGCTTTGACTTTCTGTCATTTTTAGGCTGAAACCTATATTAATTTATATATATTTTTAATAAAAGAAAAATATATATTTTATTATATTTTCATAACAATAAACTTAAACTTCAATAACTTTTAAATAATTTAATTCTATTAATTTATTCCACTGCAGCAATAATTTGCAAAGAGTCTTCTTTTAAAAGAGACCAACCGTAAGTACAAAGGCTTCATGAATTACAACCGTTTAAGTTTGGGTAGTGCATTTTCACTTCAACGCTCAAAAAGGGGGGTGACAGCTAAAGGGTTAAATTCACCTAAATAGTGTTTTAGACGGCAAGCTGTAGTCTCGCGCTGAAGTCCCGTGGGAACTCAGTTGTAGCCGGAAAAGGTAAACAGTGTCCAGGTGGGAGGAGCGTGAAGAGCATGATCGGAGTTGCTTACAAGTGAAGAAGCTTGTAGTAACGTAACTATGGAGAATATAATTCAAGTCATAGAAGCTAGTGAAATAATTAAAGTTTTGCAAATAAGTCTACAAAAACATTACTGCACAATCTCTCCTCAAGCCGCGTGTGCCCAAATAGAAGGATATATAAAGTTTACATTACCTCCACAGTGGTTGCACCCGTCTTCGTCCACGGAATGGCTTTTTTCTTCAACCGCCCCCGCTGTGTTGTGTCTGTGTAGTCATCCTTGTCAAAGTGTTCGCTGTAAATGCGGTAATCTTTAGTGCGTAGTACTTGTATGGGAGTTTGCACATCAAGTTGAAGTACAACTAGCCACAACTGCAGAATCTCGAGGTCATGGAAAGGAAGACGATGAAAATTTAAGTTTTTCATTTGCCACAATTCGGAAAGGCACAAACACTAACCGTTTCTTCTTCACTTGTAAGCAACTCCGATCATCACTCTTCACACACTACGCTCCTCCCACCTGGACACTGTTTACCTCTTCCGGCTACAACTGAATTCCCACGGGACTTCAGCGCGAGACTACAGCTTGCCGTCTAAAACGCTATTTAGGTGAATTTAAACAATGGCTAAGTTGCTAAACGCATCTTGTTCACATGTAAGGCCCATGTTAATGTTGGACAGACATTTTAATTGCATTTTGTGTCTGTTAAGAGGTACAAAGACACTCTTTTTGTTTATGCCCCCATTACTGCCGTTTTAGCTGAGTGGGAGCTCTGGGCATTTGCGGGAACAGCTCCGTGTTGCAACCACCGATCCGGTTCGTTTTCTTTTTCTATAGACAGTACTCACAAAGGTGTAACGATCGAGATTAACTTAAAAATTGCCCGGAGTTCTCCTTTAATAATGTTGGGTTAAAATTAACCCAACGAGTAACCCAACTATGGGGTGGTATAGCACCTTTTCAACTGTGGGTTATTTTAACCCAATGCATTGGGTTAAAAGCCACTTGGTTTAAAAGTAACCCAACAGTTAAGTTAACTTTTTATTTATGACATAATAAATATGAAAAACTGCACTCTCTAGTTATATCTCATATATTATTAATACCATGTCCACACAGACGTGTTTCAGCCTAAGCCATCATCAGTGTGTGGTTTTTCATCTTTATTTGATAACTTCTTTATAACTCGCACCCATAAACGGTTTAGGAGTTGAGCGCGCCTGTTCTCAGCACTATTTATGACATAATAAAATAAAATACACTTTTCAAATACAGGTTGTTTATTTGTATAAAACAATAAATATGTCAATTTTTTTTTTTTAATTGCAAACAAAATATTGGGTAGTCCAAAATGTAATGTAAATATACATAATTGTGTACATAAATTCAAAATACACAAGTTTACATACAACATACGTATTTAACACCCGGGTTATTACTAGAAAATACCCAACGATATTAAAAATGACCCAACATTTTTTTTAAATAACCCAACATAGTGACCCAATACTGTATGTGTAACCCAAAGGTCGGGTTAAAAAAATAGCCCAACGCTTTTTAACTGTGTAGTGACAGCTGTTTACATGGCAACGATGAGGGCCAGATGAGATTGCAGATTTTTGCATTTGGAGTTAAAGTATATTTTTTGAACAGCTGTACTCGAAACAAAACTGCATGCATTTTGCGGAAGAACGTTGTTTTGGTTGTGCTTCGGCTCTGCGTGATTGTGCGGATGAATATGGCTATTGACCAAAAAACATTCACTACTAGACTTAAGAGCTACATATGGCAATTTATCTGTTCAGTAAAATACCTTAATCACCTGTTGAGTAATAAAAACACCATCATCTCCGCGTCGCTTTTACACCATTTGAAATTCCTCAGTTCTTGCCATCTCCGCAATAACACGCACGATCGAGTGACGTAGGCTATGTATGCATTTTCCACATGGGCATTTTCAAAGAGTACATTTCATGACTATATTCCTTAACACACTAAGTCCACTTTGTAATAACACCAACATAAAAGTGTTACTTGGGGATGAATTCAGCTAAATTGCCATTGAGATGCCATTGATGTCCGAATTACCCTGAATTTACGTACATTTCAAATCACTTTTTCAAATCACGTTTTTATATTTTTTTTCTTACGCTTTAGTTAATTAGAGACATTTTTCCATGACAAAAGCTCAAACGGTGCAGGATGAGTTGTACACAAAAATCTAATTATGAGGGTGTAGGGTTTAAACGCAAGCCCAAGTATGAGCAATTAAAGTGATTGTCTGGTTACACACAGCAGCTCGCATCATTTCCTCTTTGTCTTGTCCACAGCTTCAAGGACAGCATGGACAAATCGTCCTATTCTGATTGGCTGATTAATAACAGCATTGCAGAGCTGGTCGCCTCCACTGGGCTTCCTGTGAATATCAGTGATGCCTACCAAGACCCACGCTTCGACGCTGAAGTAAGCAATATATCAATTAATAAAGCCTGTTACATGGCTGATGTTTGGACTCCCATTAAAGGAGTATTCTGGGTTTTAAAAAAGTCTTAAACTTTATTACCATTATTACTTTTACATGTCCCTCAGTTTTTACAGTGGAAGTTAATGGGTCAAGTGTACCGGAGGATTTAAAAGCAGACATGCAGTTTGTTTTTTAAAGCACTTACATGAATTATTCAGTAAAAATGGTATTAAGTGATCTGTAAATTCTGGGCTAATGAACTTTTTGTGTGTATGTGCTAATGATGCAGTTGCTCCATGTAAACAGTATTTAACTATTGAGGTCTATGATTGCCACTTAAAATCAATTATAAATACAAAACAGTTTTTAGATGGACAATGTTTTATTGACACATTCGATTTATATTTTAAACGAGAATTTAATATCTATTTATTTGAGCATTTGAATTTTACATATTTAAATTTTTTAATTCATATTTGATGATGATAATTGATTGATTCATTGATTGATTCATCAGAATTGCGTGATATAAAGTCGCAATTGTGAGTTATAAAGTCAGAATTGCATGATATAAAGTCGCAATTTTGTGTTATAAAGTCAGAATTGGGTGATAGAAAGTCGTAATTGTGTGTTAGTCAGAATTGTGAGAAATAAACTCACAATTCTATTATTTTTTTTCAGAATTGCATGTTTATATCTCGCAATTCTGACTTTATAACACAAAATTGGGACATATAAAGTCAGAATTGTGAGATGTAAACTCGCAATTGTGAGATAAAAAGTCGCAATTATTAGTGATGGGGACGAGACCGCCTATGCCGAGTCCGAGTCAAGACCGAGTCTTTGAAGGGCCGAGTCCGAGTCGAGACCGAGTCCCTTGCTTTTCAAATACAGTCGAGTCCGAGTCAAGACCGAGTTTTTTAGGAAGCAAGTCCGAGTCGAGATTTTGTCTCGACATGTCAGTTTTGAAATTCATGATTTAATATCACCTAATCAACTGTTAGGCCTTTGCATTGCACCATGGGATGTCATTTTCAAATAATGCCCGTCAACATTGCATTTTATTATTATTGTTGTTATGTGTTGTTTTTTTATATGAACATAAAAAAAATGCGTTGGAAAAAAAAAATCTCGAGGACTCGGTCTGAAATTACGAGTCCTTCTCCTCCCACTGTTGTCCGAGACCGAGTCAAGACCGAGTCTTTGAAGGGTCGAGTCCGAGTCAAGACCGAGTCTTTGAAGGGTCGAGTCCGAGTCAAGACCGAGTCTTTGAAGGGTCGAGTCCGAGTCAAGACCGAGTCTTTGAAGGGTCGAGTCCGAGTCAAGACCGAGTCTTTGAAGGGTCGAGTCCGAGTCAAGACCGAGTCTTTGAAGGGTTGAGACCGAGTCAAGACCGAGTCTTTGAAGGGTCGAGTCCGAGACGAGTCCGAGTCTTTGAAGGGTCGAGTCCGAGACGAGTCCGAGTCTTTGAAGGGTCGAGTCCGAGTCAAGACCGAGTCTTTGAAGGGTCGAGTCCGAGTCAAGACCGAGTCTTTGAAGGGTCGAGTCCGAGTCAAGACCGAGTCTTTGAAGGGTCGAGTCCGAGTCAAGACCGAGTCTTTGAAGGGTTGAGACCGAGTCAAGACCGAGTCTTTGAAGGGTCGAGTCCGAGACGAGTCCGAGTCTTTGAAGGGTCGAGTCCGAGACGAGTCCGAGTCTTTGAAGGGTCGAGTCCGAGTCAAGACCGAGTCTTTGAAGGGTCGAGTCCGAGTCAAGACCGAGTCTTTGAAGGGTCGAGTCCGAGTCAAGACCGAGTCTTTGAAGGGTCGAGACCGAGTCTTTGAAGGGTCGAGTCCGAGACGAGTCCGAGTCTTTGAAGGGTCGAGTCCGAGTCAAGACCGAGTCTTTGAAGGGTCGAGACCGAGTCAAGACCGAGTCTTTGAAGGGTCGAGACCGAGTCAAGACCGAGTCTTTGAAGGGTCGAGTCCGAGACGAGTCCGAGTCTTTGAAGGGTCGAGTCCGAGTCAAGACCGAGTCTTTGAAGGGTCGAGTCCGAGACGAGTCCGAGAAAGCAGAAATCGGTCTCGAGACCGGACTCGAGTACTACATCACTAGCAATTATCTTTAAAAATGTTTTAGTCTGTGGCGGTAACAAGTTTCCATAGATTACAGATGCTACAGGAAGAGCTACAGTTGTATTTAACCCAGAATATTCCTTTTAAAGAGCCTGATTAAAGTTGAGAGAGACTTCTGCTCTGCATAAGACCTTGGACCTCTGTCGGCTCTTGTGTGTCTTCTAAATGCCAGCAGCACAAATTTATATAACACTGTGTCTTCAGACGATCTCATATTTTTGCTCGCTTCTCCTCACAAGCTTCTTGTCAGATCATGTGTTTTTTGATGTGATGACAAGTGTTTGTTTTCAGGCGGATCAGTTCTCTGGCTTCCATATTAGATCTGTCCTGTGTGTCCCTATCTGGAACAGTAACCACCAAATCATAGGTAAGTTATCCAATGAACCACTGTTGTTTCACTACATATAGTATATATGTGTTGATGTCCCCTGCTCTGCGGTGTTGTACTGAATTATGTGTGAGCAAGTGGAGGACAAACATGTGTATGTATGATAATGTCTGTTTAAATGTATCTGTGTGTCAGATCAGCGCGTGTGTGCTGTTGCAGAGCGCAGTGTGTGTGTGTGTGCGTGGGTGGATGTGTGTGTGTGTGTGGGAAGTTTCTGCCAGGGACCAAAAGTCATTATGAGCACAAACAGCCAGTAGAAGCAGGAGTCAAGGATGTCTTCATTCAAAATATTCTCCTCTTGCTTTCTTCATCTTTTTCCTTTTTCCCAAATTGAGCTTGAAGCTAGTGTGAGAAATTTCAGCACTATGAGGAGAGAAATCATCTAAATCTCTGGTCTGTGAAACTTCACTGTCCAAAAAGGAAATATCTTATATCTATATACTGTATACTGTAGTCTTTTTGAAATTCTTAGATATGTTCAGAATGGCATTCAGGATACTACTATTTTTATAGTATGCAGTTGTGGCAAAGCCTTAACTTGTTGTGGTGGGTATGAAGGAGACAGGGGGAAGAGAATGGCTGTGCAGCAGCTCACGTAATGTATTCATACACTTCACTTAAGCAAACAAAAATATAGTATGAGGGCATTTCAGCAGCAACTCAGATTTCTGCACACAAAGCTCTTCTTTAACACGGTTTCCACGTGCACAGCTCACTCCCAAGGCAGCCGCTTCTCTGCACTCACGCTGCTCCTTTTCACCCGTCTCTCGATTCACTGCAAAGTCCAAACACTTAGTTCTCATTAACCAGAGGCGTTTTCCTTTCCATTCAATTCCCCCGCACTTGCTCTCCACCTGCAGCAGCTGTCAAACCATGTCCCCTCTTCCACAGCAGTATATGCTATATATGCTAGTATCATGCCGGGAAGTCTGCGACAGCTATCTGCAGCCCTGGCCTGTGGACCACCTGGCATTCAAATGGTTGCAAAGCCAGATACCAACGGGTGATCCGTGCGCTGGCACCCTTCATGCGGTGGAGCCATTGGAGCAGGGCATAGTCCGAACTAGAAAGTGAAAGCCCATCCCAACAGGTAGTAATGGAAAGTGAGGACCGCCTACTTGATGGCCAGCCATTCCCAGCCCCCTGTCCGATGCATCTGCCAGCAAGACAAAAGGGAGAGGGGAATGCAATACTGGTCCACCACATAGTGCAGCCTTCCCTTGGGTGAAAGCCTGTTGACACTGCTTCGTCCGTCGGGTCTGAAGCTCTCTTTTTAGTAAGATCAGTCAGGGGGTTGATGACGTCCGAATAGTTAGGTATAAACTGCCTGAAATAGCCAGTCAGCCCCAAAAACGTTATCACTCCCATTTTGGTGTGGTTTGGTCAATTTGGGGCCACGCCTGCCCGTGACCCAAGTGGAACACAGATACCATACTTCCACCTGTCCAATTGCACACTTCTTCAGGTTTACTGTGAGCCCTGCTGCGACCTCAGAAGTCAGGACCGCTCTTAGGCGTTGCACATGCCGCTGCCAATCATTACTGTATATTATGATTTAATCAAGGTATTGTCAGGTTGCTGTAGGCTGCTGAAGACGAGGACACGGAATCTACGATATAGGTATTTATTTACAAACTTTACTTCCATAAACATACAAGAACAAAGGGAAAGGAACTCCAGGACTTCAAAACACACAACCATACACGGACGACGACCAACAAACACTGAGGGAAAACACAGGGCTTAAATGAACAGGGACTAATGGGATGATTAACAGAACACAGGTGAAGGGAATTACTAATCAGACATAGCGGGAAAACTAACAGGACTGAACCAAAAATCACAAAAGACGGGGGAAACAAGATCTCAAAACAGAACTAAACACATTGAAACCGTGACAGTACCCCCCCCTCTCCGAAGGCGCGACCTCGCGCCGTACAACATCCAAAGGGGTGGGAGGGTGGGCGCCCTGGAGGCTGACGAGGGCATGGTGATGCAGGGACGGGAAGCCTCCAGGGCGGAGCTGGTAGCTTTGGGAACCGGGGTGGAACCGGCTGTGGACGTGGCCATGGCGGAGCGGGCTGTGGTCGTGGCCAGGGCGGTGCAGGCTGTGGGCGTGGCCACGGCGGAGCTGTCGGACCCTCGGGCGTCCAGGGCGGAGCTGTCGGACCCTCGGGCGTCCAGGGCGGAGCTGTCGGACCCTCGGGCGTCCCGGGCGGAACTGTCGGACCCTCGGGCGTCCAGGGCGGAGCTGGATGTGGACGTGGCCACGGCGGAGCTGGACGTGGGCGTGGCCAGTGCTGAGCAGACGAACCCTTGGGCGTCCAGGGTGGAGCTGTCGGACCCTCGGGCGTCCAGGGCGGAGCTGTCGGACCCTCGGGCGTCCAGGGCGGAGCTGTCGGACCCTCGGGCGTCCAGGGCGGAGCTGTCGGACCCTCGGGCGTCCAGGGCGGAGCTGTCGGACCCTCGGACGTCCAGGGCGGTGACGACCCTTCGGACGGCCACGGTGGTGAAGACCCTTTAGGCGGCCAGGGTGGTGAAGACCCTTCAGGCGGCCACGGCGGCGAAGACCCCTCAGGCGGCCACGGTGGTAAAGACCCTTCAGGCGGCCAGGGCGGCGAAGAGCCTTCGGGTGGGCGCCCCCCCAAAATTTTAATGGGAAAATTGACAGGACAGGGGGGATCCGGCAGCAACGAGGGTCTTGGGCTGGGCAGGACCAGCAGTGAAAAGGACTTTGAACTAAGCAGGACCAGCGGCAAAGGAAACTCTGGGCTGGACAGGACTGGCGCAGGATCAGTGGGCTCTGGCGCAGGATCAGCGGGCTCTGGCGCAGGATCAGCGGGCTCTGGCGCAGGATCAGCGGGCTCTGGCGCAGGATCAGCGGGCTCTGGCGCAGGATCAGCGGGCTCTGGCGCAGGATCAGCGGGCTCTGGCGCAGGATCAGCGGGCTCTGGCGCAGGATCAGCGGGCTCTGGCTCTGGCGGGCAGGCGACGGGCTCAGGTTCTGGCGGGCAGGCGACGGGCTCAGGCTCTGGCGGGCAGGCGACGGGCTCAGGCTCTGGCGGGCAGGCGACGGGTTCAGGCTCTGGCGGGCAGGCGACGGGCTCAGGCTCTGGCGGGCAGGCGACGGGCTCAGGCTCTGGCGGGCAGGCGACGGGCTCAGGCTCTGGCGGGCAGGCGACGGGCTCAGGCTCTGGCGGGCAGGCGACGGGCTCGGATTGGCTGGACGGAACCAGCGGTGCAGGCTTGGCTGGGCTGGACGGAACCAGCGGTGAGGGCTTGGCTGGGCTGGACGGAACCAGCGGTGCGGGCTTGGCTGGGCTGGACGGAACCAGCGGTGAAGGAAACTCTGGCACTTCGGGACCGATGAGAGGAGGAATATCGGTGAAGTCATCAAACTCGGAATTAACCTTAACTGTGCAGGGAAGCTCAGGCTCGGCAGGCGTGCAGGGAAGCTCAGGCTCGGTCATCACCAACCCAGGGTCGAAAAGAGGCCAGAATATAGAGTGGTGTCGGGCTTCCACTCGACCACCTCCTCCACTGCGGCCTCCACGTGTCCCACGAAATATGGCCAAACGGGTCCCCGCAAATGGATGTCCTCTCTCCCGCTCGGTCATCTTCGGTTTCCTTACTTCTTTAGTAATGGTTGGTCGTTCTGTCAGGTTGCTGTAGGCTGCTGAAGACGAGGACACGGAATCTACGATATAGGTATTTATTTACAAACTTTACTTCCATAAACATACAAGAACAAAGGGAAAGGAACTCCAGGACTTCAAAACACACAACCATACACGGACGACGACCAACAAACACTGAGGGAAAGCACAGGGCTTAAATGAACAGGGACTAATGGGATGACTAACAGAACACAGGTGAAGGGAATTACTAATCAGACATAGCGGGAAAACTAACAGGACTGAACCAAAAATCACAAAAGACGGGGGAAACAAGATCTCAAAACAGAACTAAACACATTGAAACCGTGACAGGTATGCGGCAGCATACGCTTGGTGCAGCCATAAGACCCAGTCCATGAGGTGGGAGCCCCGAACAACCCGAACAGAAGCGTAACAAATTGCTGTTAACTAAACGGGGTGGAAAAGGACGTTTTCTCTCAAGATATTGCTGTTAAGGCGATTTGCCAATACCCTTTCTTCAAATTCAGTGTTGAGTCAAATCGAGCAGTGCCTAACCGGTCGAGCAATTCATCAACTAGAGGCATGGGATAAGCATCAAACTTGGAGACCGCATTTACTTTGCGGTAGTCAACACAGAATCTGGTCGAGTCGTCCGTCTAAGGCACTAAAACTATTAGGCTGGACCATTCACTGTGTGACTCTGTATTACACCCATTTCGAGCATCACCTCTAATTAATCCCTCACAATTTTCTTTTTGTATTCCGGAAAACTATAGGGTCGGGAACGCACCACGACTCCTGAATATGTTTCAGTGTGGTGTTCTATAAGATTTGTGCGGCCGATAAGAGGTGACAACACATCTGCGAACTCACGCTGTACTTAATCTCGTCCAGTTGGCACGGCGGGAGGTGCTCTCCACAAGGGATTGAATGCGTTGGGTTTTAAATTCACCTCCGGCCCAAGCTCCTCACATTCTTTCGTGATCGTGGCCAACTGAACAGAGTTCTCTTCCCTCCATGGTTTTAGGAGGTTGAGATGGTAGATCTGTTTATCCCCTCTTTTGTTCGGTCGCACAACCTCATAGTCAACATCTCCGTCTTGCCATGTTACCATAAAGGGTCCCTATACTGTAGTTCGTAAAGCTCATGGAGTGTTTCGTGACATGCCTTGGTTGGTGAGAATCTCTTTCGGTATTCCCACCCGGGAGATAACTCGGAAGAGGGCATCCGCTACACTCTTTGCTGAGATGCCACCGCCTCCGGGTATCGAGTTGCATAGTCTACGATGACTAATGCAAAGCGATGCCTTCGTGATGACCGATCTAATGGCATGACGAGGTCAATGCCAATTCTTTAGAAGGGGACCTTATTTAGGGACATCTGCGTGTCCTGCATTACGCGATATAACCGGTCACTAATTACCACAAAATAGGGGTATTAGAGAATGCTATGGTTTGACGAGGTTCCCATCAATGGACCACATATTCTCAAAGGCATTTCATAGAGTTTATCCCAGGGCTGCTCCAGAGGGAAGTCCTAGAGGAAAAAGAACACTATCCTTTTCTCCATTGCAGTCCTCACCTCACCCATCCCAGCTGCACTCGTGGTCTCATGGCCCCAGCCATTCGCTCGTCCCAGCTCTCGATTTGCAGGTGCCACCCTTGCAAATACCCCTCAGATAATCCGAAAATAAAGGCCAAATTGTCCCCAAAAATATAGGTTGGCTGAGGTGGGGATTAATTGACACCTCTATTCTATGCTTTTGAACCCCTAACTGTATTGTGACGATGCCAACAGGATTTTTCCGAACTTCCCTGTTGCACACACCGCACCCACACCACGTGGCTCATATCCCATGCCCCTGGTTGCATCAGACGTTCATGGATAGAGGTTGGGTTACAACCCGAATCCACCAAAGCCTGATAGGTATTTCCCCTGATACTTACTGGTATCTGATACCTTCCAGCTCGATCGGGGGCCCTTTGCGGGCACTCGGGGACCCAGATCAGCATATCCACCTCCATGGAGGTACACTGATCCTGATAATGTCCAGGCTCCCCTCCGCACCAGCAGTGCTGGGAATGTCCTCTCGCAGACGTGAGAGAGGTGGGAAAGGATACATTAGAGGTCGTGGGGACTCCCGTTCGAGGAGGCATGACGGGTCGGGTTGGCGGTGACGTTGGGTTACCCCGCCGCGATGTCATCATCCCTGACGCGTCCTGCATCACGTCCTGTAGAATACATAGAGTAAAATGTTTTTTTCTTTATGGTTTTACATTGCTAACAACATTTCTTAATTTCCTTCATGCAAAATAAGCATTTTTATGATATGAGATGATAACTAGTCACCTCTCACTGTATCACATGCATGTAAAGAGGTCATATTACAACACATTTACTGTTTGGAACATTTATCATTGCCTAATGCTTAAAAATATTACTCAGTATATGCTATGCAGATGCACTGAGCGAGCGGTATTCCGAAACATCCAAAATCAGCTTAGAGATTAATTAAATACACCGTATAACTTGTGAGGATGACTGGACACCCCTTGTGGTTTTAGATTACTTAAAATGTTTTTATTGCCAGGCACATTTCAGTGGGCTTTCAGGCGAACAGGCTTCTCTGTGTGATATAAATGTTGTAATTATGAGCAGGGTTATGGTAGAGCCTGCAATGCAAGCTCTACATTTATGATTGACTATAATGAGACGGCGAGGATGGGGGGAGGCGATAGGTGTGTGAACAGGGGGAGGGTTTGCACTTAAAGGAACAATCATTCTAATTACATACTAAAACACAGCACACTGTTTAATTATCCATGTAGAGACAGAGAGAGAGAGATTAGAAGTGCGGCAAGGAAGAGATTCCTGACTCCTGCACTAAAATACAGATTGAAACCTTCATCTGCAATGCATTAAAGAACCTCATATGGGTCGTAAAAAACAGCATGCAATCTGACTGTCTTCATGTGTGTATGTTGCAGGTGTGGCTCAGGTCTTGAACAGGTTGGATGGGAAACCGTTTGATGATTTAGATCAGAGGCTGTTTGAGGTATGGTATGAATCATCTGTGAGATATCCTTATGAATGCGTAGCTAGCTGTCCTTCAAACATGAGTTCATTTGGAGGATACACAAAAGTCATAATTCTCTCAAATCGCTCTGAGACGCTTGCAGTGAAGTGAAAGATGTTCGGTGTCCGCTGTAAGCTGGTCCTACAGCACATGTACCCCTCCACCTCCCCAGCTCCACCTGTCTAGATCTGCTACAGGATTTATGTACGCTTATGCATGCAGCTGCAACATATCTAACATGCTCAATAGCAGCATGTCTGTGTATCTGTTGGTAATAGCAAGTCCATACGTGCTCTGCAGCAGCGTGAGTAGCAGATCTAACCCGCCAAGACCAAATACATTAACACTGTCATATTTAGCATTAACATGCTAAAGCTATTCCGATATACATATATATTTCACTTCATTGTAAGGGTCTCAGAGCGTTTTGAGAGAATCATGGCTTTACTATGTATGCTCAAAATAAACTCACATCCTTCTAAGAATATAAAATATATTATGGATTAGAAATTGAATCGGAAAAAAACTACACACCAACCTGGCTTTTTGAAGTGGGCTCAGATATTTGTGTGTGTGTGTGTGTGTGGAGCCCAGCTCACTTATTGTTTTATCTTATAATATATAGAACATTATTTCCAATGTAATATTGACAATGATTATTGTATTATTTATAATATTTGAGTACAGTTAGGCCTAACACATGAACGTATTGGGAATAATAATAATAAACCTTTAATAATGCTAGAATAATATGTATATATTATATGTAATAGTAAAATGCGTATTATATATTGCAATAATATATATTGTCCATACAATATACAGGTGTATGTGTAATATAACTTCATAAATTGATCCCCAGCATCAGTAAAGCATTTGTATTAGCTACATATTGTTTTGTTATTATAACTTAAATGGTAACTATAATAACTCTGATTCACACAAACACTCCTGAAACAAAGTTTTAAAAACCACTTTCAGATGTTTAAATTGGTTGTACATGCGTGTGACTTCACGTTCTCTTTTTCTCTCTTTAGGCATTTGTGATATTCTGTGGACTGGGAATCAATAACACCATTATGTATGACCAAGTGAAGAAGTCCTGGGCCAAACAGTCTGTCGCTTTGGATGTATGTCTCTCCAAAACACACACACATCAAAACACACTTAATTGTGATTTGCAGGATTTTTCTAAAGTGGTGGCAGATTAGTTGGAACATTTGTAATTGGTGGGTTGTTGGATTAAAAACATATGACTGGTGAGGATGATTTAACACATGCAAAGATGTGAGCGTGTGATTAGTGGAATATTGACCTAGTTCCTGTTAGAGGCGGAGCTTAAGGATGAGCTGTATTCACTTGTGACTCAGAGTAGGTTTGACACTCAACCGCCTCACACTGCAGTCGTCTCCAAGTGATCATATCATGGAAAACTGGATTTTCCTTGCTGTTTTGAAATAAGAGTCTAACAAACTATGTTAGTTTCCAGTTTATTCAGAACATTTACTGAAACTTATCTGTTTTTATAATTGTGATGTCACACTCAAAAACAAGCCTGTTCAATGAGAGGGCAGAAAATGATCAATTCAAACCAAATTATCACTGTGTTGCTTCAAGAAACCTGCACTGACATATAAGCTGACTTAACATGCTATAAAAGAGCAGAATATGAGCCCTTTAATGGAACAATGAAACAGTGGGACGCCTTTAAAGCTTCAATCGACCGACTTCAATCGAACAACTCTCATCTGGTCTATAGGGTTTTGATTATTATTATTCTCAGAAAGTCGTGACAGTCACTGTGTGTGTGTGTGTGTGTGTGTCTGTATGTGAGTGTGTGTGTGTGTGTGTGTTTGTGTCTGTATCTGTGTGTGTGTGTGTGTGTGTGTGTGTATGTGTGCATTTGTGTGTGCATTTGTGTGTATGTGTGTGTGCATGTGTGTGTGTGTGTGTGTGTGTGTGTGTCTGTGTGTGTGTTTTAATATGTGTGTTTTAAGTTAATAAGGTCCTAATAGTTGGTTAATGCATTAACTAACAATATCTAACAATGAACAATATATTGGTTCTTTGGACCAAATGGACCCGAAGAATTTAAATAAAAAAATGTGTAAAATCATAGCTTCATCGGAATGGTCCGAAATTTGGTGACTTTGTTGGTACTTGGTATATGAACACCCAAAAAAATTGGGGACAGGATTTGAATAGTCTAAGTGGTTGTAAAAAAAATGGTCACACTCAGGGTCTTCGGGTCCAAATGGACCCGCCATAGGAAATGAATGGGAAATTGACAAAAATGTGACAATACAGAGTTGTTTTGTGCGTACAATCAACAAATCAGCCACGATCCAGAAAAAAAGCACACAACAGTGAAGGGGTGAATCTATAAAACATCAAGAGTGCAAAACAGACACATCCACACACACACACACACACACACACACTTTTATACACAAACACACCAATAAATTCAGATTACATAAATATGTTTTGAATTTTTAAAAATCACAGCTTCATCGGAATGTTACGAAACTAGGTGACTTTTATGGTATTAGGTATGTGAACAAACAAAAAATATTGAGGTCATGATCCAAGCATGCTAAGTGGTCGTCACACTTCTGCTCTTTGGTCAAAAATGACCCCCATAGGAAATGAATGGGAAATTGTCAGATTTTTTTTTTTTGCATACAATCTACAAATCAGCCAGGATGCAGAAAAAAGGACTCAACAGTGAAGGGGTGAATCTCTAAAACATCAAGAGTGCAAAACAGACACACACACATACACACACACACACACACACACACACACACACACACACACACTGTATTATATATTTATAATAATCTGTATTATAAAGTAAAACTGGCACTTCAAATTACCATTTAAACCAAACAAACAAACAAACAAAAAACAAGACAAAAATAGTCTTTGAGAATCTGTTATTATATTTTAAAATCAACAACCTGAAAAAAATTGTCAAAGATGTGCAAAACTCACAAGAATTCTGAACCCTTTCTACAGAGAGCTGTAAATCCACTAGTGGTAAAAATGTGCTATTGCGTGATAAAAATGCTCAGTGTGTCCAGCAGATGGCATCCATCTCATTTCAAAAATTGTTTTCATGAGGCCTAGGCTTGACTCTAAAATGAAATACAGCTTTAAAAAAAAAAAAAAAAAAAATACATATTTATAAAAAAATTATATTATATTGAATGGGAAAAAATGGGTCATAATTATTGCATAAATATTAATTATAAATCATAAAATTTTCTCAAAACACCAAAAAATAAAAGAAAAAAAATTATAAAAAACAAGTAAAAAAAAATAATATGATTTTCTTTTAATAAATATGAATCAAACCCTTCCGGACCATTTGGTCCCGAAGACCCTGAGTGTGACCCTGAAATGAAGGACCCCAGAGGGTTAAAGTATTCATTTATATTTGTTAATGTTATTTAATACGAATAAAACTCAAATCAACAAAATCAAGTCATTTTCCCTGTTCGAGAAGCCACTCAGACACAGTATATGTCACTGTAGAAGAAAAAAAAAACTTCCATTTCGTGATGACAAACCAAAAATTAAGAAATTCTGACATTAATGTTCATTTTTCAATTCAACTTTTCACTAATCATCACGCTGATGATAATATAATATAATCTGTAATAAACGTTTTGTATGAAATTTAACAGTGCAAAGCAGAATCATGGTGGTCTCCGAGTGATGAACCCCACCATAAACACACATTGCTGATCAAAAAGTGATGATTTCATTTCACGCATCACGCATTAACACACACACACCCTTTAAAGGCAAACGGGAAGACATAGTGACATCTTTCCTCACGACACCACAACCACGGAGCAATGAGTGTGAAAATGAAGCAGCGGAAGTGGGGACGCTGTGTTTATTAGCTGTGTAACTACATTACAGCGGCTGAGCAGCGAGTGTGTGTGTGTGTGTGAGCATTAATTAACTTCTCCAAGCTCTTCTCACTCTCCAGAGGAATGCAGGACTGGCTTCTGTGATAAATATGACCGTATTCATAAGGATTACAGATTGTCAGTAAATTAATTTGTAACAGATCATCAACAGACTATAGCGGAGCTGAAATTAATATTGCATAACCTGTAACCTTTTGAGAATTGAGAATCAGACTGTCAGTATGTTATGAATGGATGTTCATATCATTGCGCTCACATGACTCTCAGCAGCCAATCAGAGCGAGCGATGCAGCAGTGACATGTTGTATTGCCAGGGTTAATGCAATTCAACTCTCTATGATCTCTGGGATGTTTGTATCTTGTCATGTATATATTATAAACATAAAATATAGAAATGCATAAAATATTAACCTTGATTAATTTGTGTGTGTGTGTGTGTGTTTTCCATAGGTGCTGTCATATCATGCCACATGCTCTAAGACTGAGGTGGACAAGTTTAAGGTAAACATTAATGCATCAACAGATTGTATTTTATAGACCGTCTGACATTTCAGGAGCTTATCAATAATGAAAAACCTGATTCATGATATATTAGCCTCAGTATAT